>NC_061781.1:21395000-21675000 GCF_022458985.1 Mugil cephalus | reverse complement strand
GGCGCTGAGGATACTGTAGAGCTACTGGTGGATTTCAGCGGGGCTAAGGCCGCAATCCAAGCAGATGCCCATCTCTGACCGTGCAAAATGTTCAAAATGATATGGTTGGATAAATCTGAAGGGGCCTTTGGTGACTTTAGATTCTTATTATCAGTCTCTGTTCTCTCCACGTGATGCTACAACCAAATGAACTCTCCTTGGGCTGTTGTGTTGTATCAATAGATTTGTCTAAAAAGAAAAGAACATCCTGTTGTAAATAGTTATGGTACAACGACCTGTAGAGAAGCCTATACGATTACATCCTTCAAAATAAGACTCCCGCCTATTTTAAACTGAAATAACACATAACAATATGATAGGATTTGAGTTGAACAACAAAAAAACTGATTTAACACTCAACTGTGCACCAGATGGTGGCGCTAGAGCAATTTTGTTATATGCCATTCAAATTCCAAAAAAGAGAAATAGTCACGTTCATATTATCAGTGGTTTAGATTAGACGATGCAACCCTTTGTCATTGTTTGTCACTTGCATGAGTGTTGACTTGTCAGATATACACTAGGTTGTTGGTTTTATTAGGGACCCCCAGCTAAACACTCCACTCCAACACAATAAATGAGTCCTTCATGGCCGTTCATAGTTCATATTACTATACAGTTACAAATGGGGTGGACAGAGCCAATAGAAGCACAAGTTCGTATTAGTCTGGATCACAGTCTTCATTATAATTAATTTTTTTTAACATTTTTTTCCATACTATCTTTCATCTTTCTTTCTTTCCTTCGTTATAATAATAAGCAATGAAAAGTATTACTCCATTCACACTGATGCACAATGATTTCCAAATGTAATCAGCATATTCTTAAAATTTGTGTGTGAATGACTAAATAGGTCAGTTTAGTTGGATCTGTTTTTAATCTGCATTTCTAATTTCTCCATTTCTCTTTATTTGGGATTAGTAGGACCTAACAACTATAAAAACTAAGCATCGTGTTTGAACAGAAAGTAGTTTTTCCAAAACATCATGTCCTCATGTGTGGACACAGGGATTATTTAACTCAATATTATAATAAAGTCACCAATATGTAAGAAAATATAAAACAGTTAATTTTCATGGCTGTGCAAAGGCAGCATTGAAAATAATGAAGTCCCAACGTCCTCAATCGTGTACTTGCTAATTAGCAGAGCTATAGCTTGTTACTATTGATAGAATTTGAGTGTTATATTAAACTAGAAGAGTAAATAAACAAGTTTCAACTGTAAAATTTGATGAGGTTTCGTATCTTATCCACTTTTGTTACGTGACCGACAGCAGAATGAATCCACTGAAATGCCCGATATCATGTTTTTACACCAACTAGTGTCTAGTTACGAGGATTAAAGTTTAAATGAAGCAGACTAAACTGCCACAAACCCAAAACTTAATGTCTCCATATGAGTAAGGAGGGTCTCAGGAGGTTAAATAAAAAAGGTCGTAGAGTGATTTCACTATATTTTGGACTGCATCACTCCAGAGAACGTGACACTTTTTTGTCTCCACACTAGTCTCGGTCTCGGGGTTGGACCACGGGCACAAATCGCCAGCTGTCCTGCTTTGGCCAGAGTGTGTCTCAGTCTAGTCTCCGTCTCCCTTAAAAAAAAAAAAAAAAAACAAGCATCTGGAGGCCCCGGGCAGTGAATACAAGTGTGAATATATTCATCCTCATGCTGCTTTGTTAAATCTCTGGGCGTAAAGCTGTTGTACCCCCGGTGCCCTCCTGGGTGACCCCGGAGGATCAGAGACCAGGTTGTCGAAACATTTGTAACATTTGGCCAAAGCAAATCTCAGGCTGCCTGTTGAATTGAAGCTCAGACCAAAGAGGAGGGGAGGTAAAAAAAAAAAATCCCCCTGGAACCCTCAAAACACTCCCTGTGCTGGACCGGGACATCCCCCCCCCCCCAATCTCCTCTTGTTCCTTCCTTATCCCTCTCACACACCGAGCACGGAGGCTCAACCCCTCACAACCTCCAGCAAATCCCCTTTATCTTTTCCCAGCCAGATGGGGCCGATGGAATAATAGCCGAAGCCCAATGAGTTCCATTCAATTTGTCATGCCGTCTAAAGGAGCTTGTAAGCTTCCCATTTGCAGTTATGTTATAGTAACCATGGGAGGCTCTGCAGTGTTAGGACTTAATTACCTCCTAATAGCTGTTGTAGAGATAAAGCCCCTCGGCCAGCATAACCCAACCCAACCCGACGCTGGGACACGCAGGCCTGAAGACCCCCCCCGCCCCCCGACAGCCGAGATCCACACGGTTCGTCATGTGTTGGATGACCTGCACCTGACAGTGACCTCTTCACCCTCACGTGTTCACCTGATATTATACAGTCATTTTGTGACTGTGAAAGGTCCCAACAGCTCGGATTCACATGACATTTATGGCCCATTGGTAAAGATTCTGAGGTCCATTAATAAATCTGGCATAGTTGGACTCTTACGTGGCGTGTTTTAACCAATATAGAGACAAAAAGTGACCCTGCACCCAATTGGACAGTCCTACAAACAACCAATCAGAGCAGTTTTGTTGTAATCACATTCAACTACAAGGCTCTCAGATGCTACTCTTCTATCCTTCACGCCATAAACCCGGCCCAAACGATTTGATTGGCCTGGCAGATCTTTGGTGCATAATGAATTGTGAACAGAGCGTGTTTTAGACGCTGGTTTGGCTTCCAGGTTAAGTCCCTTACAAGACGAATGCATTTCAATTTCGAGTTAATTACATCACAAAACCTACTAATGTTAGTGGTGATAAGCACGTTAGGACCTCTGTTGCAAACATGGGGTTAGACCTGTTGTCTTGTTCATGTGCATGTCATGTTTTTCGTATTTTCTCTAAAAAGGCAACAGTTACAAATAATTTCCTCCTTTGTTTGTTCAGCTCATCGCAAATAGTCTCATTAAAGAACGTGCTCCCTAATTCCAGCCTGTTTACGAAGATGTTTCAAGTGCACATTTTTCCTTGTTTGGACAAACCAGGTTTAGCGTAACACAAAGTTGTTCCCGTATCCTCCTTCTTCTACACAGTTTGGATTGAGTTTAATGCAATCAGACACCTATTTATCACTTTGAAAATGTTCTTTATACATTTCAGAAGTTTAAGAGTTCTCTTTAATTCTGTTTTTATGCAGCATCAGCTGTAATATCACCACTTTTATTTATGGCATTAGCAAGAAGGTCTTTCGCGTCGTCTTTATGTCATACTATTCTTATAGCTTTTTAAAAACTATATGACAACTGTAATATTTATATTTTTACACACCACAAGGAGTTATTATTTTAGATCATTACTTCTGCTGTTGCATAAATAAGCACACTGCATTTTAGGGGCATCAGCCATGCAAATGAATGCAAATCTCAAGAATGTGCACCTGCTCATTAAACAGGTGCCATTCATTAGGACGACATAAGGTATTTACTCGCGTTAAGAAGTAAGAGACTGACTGTGAGACTCGAGAAGTTTTTAGGGCCAAATAGTTCTCGACTGTCCAAGGCTAAAATCTGAATGATCATCTGCGTCATTGGCAGCGTGATAGAGAAACACCAGGGAAGATGACGGGATGTTTGAAGGGCTGAGATTAAGAACAGCTGGATAGGATTTATCCCCAAATATTAAACAAGAAAAAACTTTCTCTGCTGCTGAGCAGGAGGGAGTTTAAAGGGAGGGGAAGTCGGGCACCTGCAAAATATTGATTGATTTTTTCACCTTTAAACTCTTTAGTTTCATTTACTTGTTCTTATGATTTTATGATGTGACAATTAACTGCATTACTCTCACCTTCTATGAATGAATAATTTTAGTCCAACTTGGACAGTTTTCTGATTTCCAGAGGTTAGATTTTCAAGCATTGTCAGGACTTTTGTCCTGAAAGAACTGGAGATTTTTGCGTCCTTTTTAACTTTTGTAACTGCTGAAAAGAAAAAAACATTGAGAAGCAGCACAATTTCTATTCTTATAGTTGTATTTTTTTAATGAGAAAATGTCTGTTTTGGTGGAAACCTAATGTCTTTCTGAATCAAAGGATTACAAAAATCGTTAGATCTTCTATAACTCCAGCTATAAATGATAAAAGTCATGATTATGATAATTCAGATGAAACGGGTCGCAAACTAAGGATGCTTTTTGTCAGATTTTCATTCCACCTCCTCTAGTGGCACTTAACTTCCTCCATTAAATGTACAGTAAATTGTTAATGCTGCAGGCGAATCCAAAGTGGAAGACAAAGTACACTCACACAAACGCACACAGTAACAGCAGCGGCGGCGTCGGAGGCGGCGGTGGCAGGCGGCATCTCACGTTCCTCACTACAGAACCCAACAAAAGCGAGAATTTTGCTTCATTTCGTTCCAAGATTTGGCAGAGAAAGGGATCGAGGGGGACAGCCAGGACATTATTCGTGTCTTTCAGTTCATTTGGCTCAGACGGTCAGCTCCCCAGACAGAAAGAGAAACCTTCTCTCATGTTTTTCCACCCTCCTCTTTTTTTTTTGTCCCTTTTCTTTTTTTTATTTTGCAGGCAGATTAGCAGGATTAAGTATGGCTCACATATGCTCCTCCTCACTATTGGTATTCACCGCTGCACTGGGCCTAGCGCCACCCAGACCGACGGACACAGAGAGAGACAGAAGGACGGAGGTGACGGTGGTGAGGGGGTGTCGACGGGGAGAGTCAAAGTTGGAAGGAAACAGGATATGTTAACATCACGGTCTATACGCTGCCTGGCCTGGTTTCCAATCATTTTAAGCGGCTGAGATCGCGGTTTCTAAATTGGGACTACAGTTTTTCGGGGTAAAGCTCCTTCCTGTTTCAGTGTGACATTGGCTCTTGTGCACAAATCCAAGTCCATAAAGAAGTTGTTTTCCCAGTCCGCGGTGGAAGAAACTTGACTGGCCTGCACAAAGCCTCCTGGGAGAGCCTGACCCTATCGCAACATCAGTGTCACCAAAGCTCTTGTGGCTGAATGGGAGCAAATCCCTCCAGCCAGGTTCAGAAATGCGGAGAAAAGCCTGCAACCAGAAGAGCGGAGGCTTTTAAAGGTGGCAGATTTTTGGCAGAAACTAAAATATATGGACATGGAAATGATCAATTTCTTTTTACATATGTTTTTCCTTAATATATCTATCATCTGTCAGCTCTTAATCTGAGAGTATGGGAAATATTTTTGACAGTGTCGATGTAGCTTTGCTGCAAACTACTGGATGGAGGGTGAAATGCACTTTCCAGCCAATGCAATATAGAGAAAGGACCCGATTTAGCTAAAATGGTTGTTGTTTGGTGATTATTTATCAGTAGTCGACTTACAGCTGCTTTGAATTGAAAAATTTTAAATAGTCCATGACATTTTCAGAAAAAAAAATGAAATCCTGTCCGTTTCTGTATCTCTTACAGGTACCAAAGTCACATAAATTACAGAGAATCCAACTTTTATAGTTTCAGTCTTGCAAGGCTTGCAAAAATATTCCAAAATCTTATTATAGGCCTAATCTTTACATATTATTTTTTTTTTTTCAGACAAATTCCTGGTATATGTGAAGTAATAGGAATTAACTAAAAGATAAGTAAAAGCAAGAAGCAAGCAAATAAAAGCAGAAGATGAAGCTTTGTGTCTCGTTGTGTGTCCATATAGAAACACAACGAGACTGTAGGAATGTCTAATGAAGCAAGTGGTGGCACAGATAACAAACCTGATTTAAAAAGCCACTTCAGCTGCCTTCATTACCATAATCTTATTTAACGGCGGTAAACAAGCAAAGCAAGCGATAAGTAGTGGGGAAAAAATGTGCGTGTTTCTGTGTGTGTGTGCTTCTACTCACGACAACGACCTTGATTTTGAGTCGGTTACGGATACCGGAAGTAAGTAAATAAACAAATAAGATCCAAGCATCTGATTGGCCGACAGGACAGGTGACCGTTAGGAATGTATGTGACCTCCCACGAACGTAGTCCTGGTCAACGGTGCAACCAACCCACGTTCTAAATCAGTGCGCAGGGAAATATTAAAACCCCGTGCGTAACCATGGCAATTGGCAGCAGCACAAAGTTGTTAATTAAGCGAAAAAAATGGAACTACTTGACCGCAGAGCCAATGAACAAACACACACAAACAGATGAATAAGTACATTTAAGTTATTTTGAAATATTAGTCCACCTTAACAATTATTTTATTTTTTATTTTTTTATTCTTTATTTACTCCCTCTCGCGATAACGACCTTGATTTAGTGACATGTGAATATTTCCCATGACACCGGAAATAAATACATAAATAATTAGTAAATAAATATAATATTAATATCTTTTTATTCTCTTTGTTATTAACCTCGTTACATTATGGGTGTAACGAGGTGTCATTTTTCCTTGGTTTCTGTTGTGGTTGTTCCTCTTGTTATATTTATTTAATAATATAAATATTTAGCATATTTGATTTAGCACAATCTGTTGTTCTGATTATTCAAAATAAGCAAACTGGAATAAGCAATTTAACTCTCTGGTATTAGAGGTTTTCCACAGCCTGTATTTTATTACATTTTTATTTAGCTAGATGTTACTTATATTTTATTTTATTTTATTTTGATCTTATTTTATTTTATCTTTCTTTTTACTTGTGGTAAGAGTGTTTCTTTATGTGCAACTAAGCCACTGTGACAAAGCAATTTCCCTTGTGGATCATTAAAGTCTATGCAACTCTAAGTCCAACCAAATTCAGAAAGGATATTCCCTCCAAATGGCCTAAACTTGTAGAGGCAATTAGCGCTTAATTCCGTCCGACTGCACAATACCCGTCATATTTTGGGGACAATGCCGCTGTCAGTTTCATTTATGTCCGGGAGCCAATCGCCGGTTCGGGCCCTTATGTCAGCCAGAGGGCCGCACTGCATCGCTCTCTGCGGACTAATTGAAATATCGCGGATCATAAGGACAATTTTGCACACTTCATTAATTGACGTTAAAGATGCACCTCGACGGCAGCTGCTGGCCGACAGCCGGTAAAAACGGAAAAAACACACCACGTTAACTCCAAGTCCGCAAGCAGGAAACATATTGCGCCGTTTATTGGGCTTTTACTGGTTTTTACTGTTCATTTGAACTGGTTTACGATCGTTTTACTCTTATAATAACATTAATAATAATAATAATAAAAAACGACAAACGAATGAGAGACGATTTCCCCAAAATAATAGCTTCAACTACATTAAAGAATAAAATAATTTGTGTTAAAAAATAAATAAATTATTTAGTTTGTGTATTTATATAAGAAAAAGAAAATAACCCACCGTATTTAAACCAAGTTTTTAAACAAATAAGCTAATCGTAATGTATAAATTATTAAAATTGTGTCAGAGTTTTTCAAGGCTTTCGGTTCGTCACGAATAACACTTGCGAAATGAAAAAGGAAAGGCTCATTCTGGGAGTTATCATAATAAAATCTATCCACACGCGGGCCAGCATTTTCACAAGAAGGGGCCATATGCGGGAGGGAGTGTGTCTGATTTCACTTAATAGTGATGCTGTGTGTTGGTAATTACATCAGACTGGAGGACCCTCCGTCACCCTCCTACACCCCCTCCCTCCCTCCCTCCCTCCTTCTCCCTCTTCTCCCTGCGCAGAGCTGATTGGTCGCAGGGAGGCAGCCGGGACAGAAAGTGCGTCGTCCTGGTGAACCACTGGCCTCTGTGCGCTTCTGCCCGACTATAAAACCCCGCGGCCGCACGCAGGCGTGCCAAATGGGCTGTCAGATGCGATTTGGAGTAACAAGTGGATTTTGACGCTTCGGGTTTTTTTTCTCATCATCGCGCTTGGAAACACTCTCGGTAGGTGTTTAGTTGTTTATTTTACAGGTTTTTCTCTCATTTTATCCAGATTATACTACTCCTGTTAGAATAACATAGATCTCTTGAGCAGCGTCCGTGAAGAAGATGAGGCAGTAATTGATAACTATTAATTTCAAAAGTCCTTCAAACTGATTTATTACACCAAAAATGACGTGCTTATAATAACTTGTATACTTATTGTCTCCAGTTTGATGCATTGACATCTGGATTTTATGTTTCGGTAAATTCATTGAGAACTTTTTTTTTTCTTGCTTCTGCAGAATCAGAACCATGGACTCAGATACGAGCCGCGTGTCGAGCAGACCTTCCTCCCCCGAGGTGGACGACATCTTCATGGCCACGCTGAAAAAGTCCGTGCACGGCTTCTCCGGCGCCGTGTCCTCCACGCAGAGCGACTCTCCGCCGGAGCTCGCCGGCCTGCGCGGCCTCTCCGCCAGCGACGAGGAGTCCCTCGCCCTCCGGCTGGCCAAGAAAGACCGCAAGCTCCTGTCAGAGAACGAGCTGCAGTCGATCCGCCTCAAGATCAACAGCCGCGAGAGGAAAAGGATGCACGACCTCAACGTGGCCATGGACGGGCTGCGCGAGGTCATGCCCTACGCGCACGGACCGTCGGTGCGCAAACTCTCCAAAATCGCCACCCTGCTGCTGGCGAGAAACTACATCCTGATGCTGAGCAACTCGCTGGAGGAGATGAAGCGGCTGGTCAGCGAAATCTACGGCAGCAGCGGGCACCACGGCGGCTTCCACCCGTCAGCGTGCGGGACAATGACACACGCGGGACCCGTGCCGGGGCACCCGGCGGTTTCCCACGCCTCGCACCCGGCGGTGCACCACCCGCTCCTCCCGCCTGCGGCCGTGTCCACCGCCTCGCTATCCGCGCCCGGCATCTCCGCCGTCACTTCAGTCAGACCCCACCACGGACTCCTCAAAGCGCCCACGCCTGGCGCGGGGCCTCTGGGCAGCAGTTTCCAGCACTGGGGCGTCAGCACCGGAATGCCTTGTCCGTGCAGCATGTGCCAAGTTCCGCCTCCGCATGTGTCCAGCATGAGCACCGTCACCATGCCGAGGCTGGCCAGCGACTCCAAGTGACTCCAGACTAAGTGGAACTTTTTTTTTTTTTTTTTTCCGGGCTTTGTTACAGACTGTCCCCCCCTCCCGCACTGTCACGCTTTTATTTTATTTATCTTTTGTTGCTGAATCCGTGGCGTCCACGGAGCCAGTAAAGACTGTTGATTTTCCTCGCTGGGACTTTGGGGTTTTTACGACTAACTTAGTGTTTTACGGTAATTAATCTCCCTTGTAACAGGTGTTTCTTCGCAGAGCTCCTTCAACGCAACAGGTTATTACTGGAAATGTTTGATGGCCCCCACACTTAATATCTCTCTTTACAGATCAAATTGAATCTCTGGTGATTAGTTGATTTCCGCTCTGTGGGCCTGTGGGGAGAAACGTCCCCAACACGAATCAAACCACAGATCTAGATTGTAAATATGTAGATGGATTATTCTGTTTAAATAGATATTATATATTAGAGTCTTGTCGATGTGTGGGAAGACTCCCCCACCCCTCACATGTTGCACCTGCTTCATTCTGTCCATCTTATTCAACGCTTCTCTCCTTATTTTCCTCCCCGGTAGATTCATTCATCCTTCACCGCAAACAATGACCACTTCTTTATTTTTTTAATTAAAAAAGAAAAGAAAAGAAAATGATATTTATTTACTTATTTTGGACTGGAAATTCAGCTGATCATGTTGGGGTTTGAAATGTAAAATAAAGATGGTTAATTGAAAATGAGTAAAGTGTTTTGATGGGTTTCTTTTCAGTCTGCAATACTTTTTTTATCGAGAAAATGTGTGAATGTAGATTTAAAACAGTTTAAAACAACATTTTTATAGAGATTTAGATCACATGACAAAAGAGATTTGTACGTAAACCAGTGAGGTTTATCCCAATTTTAAAAGAAAAGATTTATAAGTGCACTCGAGTAGAGATTGGAAGTTATGGATCCACTAGTCATTCATTAAAATAGATTTTAAAATGACTCAAGACAGTTACAAGTTTGTGTTTTCCTGTAAGTAAAATGTCCTGGACTTCTTATAAACTCTCTCAAATTAAATGAAATCAAATCAAGCTTTATTTTTCTCATTTTGACCCATATACAGCTGTAATGCAGCGTTTCTCTCTGAGATCTGTGCAGACTTAGCAAAGTAGGTGAAAGGCTCAGTTTAAATACTAAAAGAAACAAAGTTTGTAACGTGGAATCAGAAATAAATAAAAAAATATGTAAGCATTTAGAATGGCTTTTACTTTTAATGGTTTAAATCTATTTAATTTTCCTGTAAAACTCACAGCGTTGATCTTCAAATAAAAGGTTGAAGGGACTCTACTCTCATGCAGTAAGTGCTCTGAGCTCCACTCTCTTACAGGATGATATGACGCTCGTATAACAACAACATCAGTGTTTGTGCCGGGTCAGTTTTACACAAGTTGGCTTCATTTCAAACAGCGATGACGTTTACAGACACCTGTGCATCCAACTGGACTTCTCCTCTTAAACAAATCATCTGTTCCACGACTGATCCGTCGCCCGTAATTGCACGTTTTCCTCATTCCTAATCTGCTAATAAGAACAAGCCAATTTGAAATTGTCAGTGTTTCCAAACCTTGTGTAAACAGCCTCTAAAAAACACACACACAGAAATCTGTGCTGGCAGAAAGAAAGCCAGCGACGAGTAAAGGACGGTAGACTTTAGGAAAACGAAGCAGCTGCACAGCAGATTGTGCATGCTGTTGCAATATTTTCCAAAGGCTTTTGAAGCTGGAACGATACGAAATAAATCTCTGAATATTCATGCATGCATTTGTTTATTCATCTCATTACCGGGGCTGAATTATTCAAAGTCCTTTGGTGTTTCTTTTTTTTTTTTTTTTTTGTAGGACATTTCAGAGAGGAAGAGGTCATTTGGTGCAATGCAACAAAAATATACAGTTTATTTACAAGTGAGCTTAAAAGAAATCCTTCGGCGGGTCTGAGCGTGGAAACACATTTTACAGCTCAGATCACTTTTTATGTGCATTGCCAAACCCAGCTCTGCTTTTATTCCGCTCCACTCAGACGCACACAGGACAGTGTTGTTCCTCCTGCTGCAGGTGGACACACTAAATATGTCACGAAACCAGCAAACAGAGCTTTTTTCAGTTTGTTCTCATGGCAGATACCTCAGGTTCCATGAAACAATCATTAGTTTGGAACAGATTGGGAGGAAAAAGGTAAAATTAGAATATAGAGATGAAATCAGAACCTTTGTTAGCTTTTAACTGCTTGTAAACCAACAGCTGATGAAGATGAAGCTATTACTGAAGAGGTATATTTGGCATTTATTTTGACGTTATCATTCACAAACACACAGCAGGTTCCTCACATTATTTGATTACAGCTCTGGTCACTTTTCACTCTTACACTGTCACTTTCATGTCATGTAGATGGTTTTCTGTCTTTAGGGCCTTTTGAGTGAAGTGCTGCCAGGATTGTGTTTGGTCTGGTGACTGCACACAACTCAAGGGACGCCAGTTTGTACACACTCACGCAGTCTGGAGAAAAGAAGCGATGTGAAATCTGTCTGAGGGGAGTCTACAGATTACCAGGGACTTCAAATAGCCCAGTGTTTGTCATCGTACAAGCCACAAGCCAATGTGAAAAGTGATTTTTTTTCTTTTTTTAATCGCGGATCATTTGATTTTTCATAGAATAAAAAGCACAGGTGTTTCTGATAACATTATCAAGGCCTCTTCTCTTCTCAGATGTGACACTATCACAGGACCTTGACACTGAAGCAGCTAAATGTTTCAGTTTCCTTCCTAAATTTCATTTCTGGCTTTAGTATTTAGGTTTGCTTCTTCTGTTGTGACGTATCAAAATGCACAGAGACAAATGTACACCTACAACAATGGCCATAGTTTTAGAAATTAAGAAATTATCATTATTGTTATTCACCGATCCTTCCTAATATTGTGTAGGTCTCCCTTGTGGCTCCAAAACAATTGTGACTCATCAGAGAATAGACATGGGCCTTCTGAGGGTGTCCTGTGGTGTCTGGTCTTAGTCTTGTCTTAGTTGGGGGTGGGGGTTGTTGGGTCCTATGGGCTGAGGGGAGGGGCCTCTGTGGATCAACACACAGATACTTCATCAGTTTGGGATCTTGTGAATTAGGATCCCAGGTCAACACCTTGTGCTGTTCTTTATGCTTATTGAGTTGTTCCTAAACTGTGTGAGGCTGAATCCGGATGGCCGCCATCGAGGAGTGTCATTGCTATGGGGTGGGGGCACCTGGTCTGGTCTAGGTGGGGGCTACATGTCTCAGTAACATCCACATGAATGAATGTCAGGTCTAAAAGTTTCCCAGCAGAAGATTGAATTGTCACAAGATGGTTTAAATGTTATTCACTTCTCCTGTCGGTGGTCATAATGTTTTGGCTGAACATATATAAGTAAACATGTTCAAAATATCCATGACAGTTGATGTCACGAAAGAAACATGTTGCATCCAAAGACAAAATCCACAACAGAAAGTGTTAAGATGCCGGTCTGACCGATTCAAAATTCATCGCAGCTGCAATAAACAAATCTGCGTGTTTGTGTTTAGCTTTGACCATCTTTCTGAATCTACAGCTGGATGCAATGTGTCTTATTAACTCCAAGCAGGTACGCTCAGAGCAAAAGGATCAAAGTGCACGTGGACGGCTGAAGAAAAAGCTGCTGCAACAGTAAAAGTAAACACAATAACATCTGGAAAACTGATGCAGTAGAGGCTGAGGATTAACACAAACGTAGTGACGGAGAAGTTCTACGTGCTTCACTCCATCTGCACAGTTCACTTTATCTCTGGCTGTGGCACAGAGAGAATTAAAACAGCATTTTTAAACGGGACATGAAGCACAAGCTGTGGGACTGTTTGGCGTAGAACATCTGCTTTTCCTCGGGTGACTCCACGGCGCAGCCTCCTCTCGGCATCGTTTGTCAAAGCAAAATGCAGTTAACATGGATTAGAAAGTATTACGTTTCAAAAATAACGAGACCCCTCCTTCCCCTCACTCTCTCGGCTCAGTTTAAATTACTAGTTGTAGTGTTCGCAACTCAGATATACAGGCCAAGAAATTTACCCATTACCATGAGTGAGGGATTTATACTTAGACAGGAAACTGCTTCCTCTGATGACGGCACAAAGGGCGTCAGGTGTTGTTCCATGAAGTGAAACTCCAGAACGCACTCAGTCGCCTTTGTCACAGATATTTAAGTTTCTGGAACTTTAAAGAAGCGAATTCAGGTTAAAGCAAACTAAGACTAACTGTAGTTTTTCACAAAGTAAAAGAAATATTCCTGAAATTTCGCTAAAGTACAACTGCGCTTTATTCGTGTTTCCATTGAAAGGTGATTTGTGAATGAGCTGTGACTCTCGTAAAGTCTCGATTCGTGATAAACGCATAATTCTCTTGAATCCTACTCACGCAAGACTTCAATTGAACTGGTCACATGACCGGGGGAAATGCAAAATGCACAAAAAGTGTTTCCATTGCACTTTTGCAATAAAACTTTATATCAATACGTCTGAAAAAAACACCTGGTGGGAGCGTAAAAAAATGTTTCAGTGATGTCTGAGAGGTTTTTAGAAATGTAGGCGTTTCCACTTTTGCACAATATCCCATAATTTTCTTGAATTCTTGTCATAAAGTATCTAATCTCATCTAATCTAATCTAAAACAAACCATTTGCGGACTCTGCAGACATGTTTTTGTGATGTCACAAAGATGCAGCTTCTCTTTATTTTCAATTTACGTTACAGTTTTTCACAAAATAAAAGCTGAAATTTTGATAATTGTGATTTGTTCATGTTTCCATTGAAAGATGTTTTGCGAATGAGCTGTAATTCACTTTGAGGAAGATGGACTTTAAATGAGTTGGTCACATGACCCACTGCGTCATCTTCAGTGATGGGAAATTGTGAAAGAAAGATGCAAATTGACGCAGGGGATCATGTGACCAGCTCATTTAAAGTCCATATTACTTCAAGTGACGTCTCGCGTGATGAGAATTTAGAAGAATCGTGGGATATGAGACTTTACGAGAGTCACGGCTCATTTGCAAAACACCTTTTAATGGAAACACGTACAAAGCACAAAATTTCAGGAATATAGCTTTAATTTTGAGAAAAACTGTAACGTTAATTGAAAATAAAGAAAAGCTACATCTTTGTGAGATCACAAAAACATGTCTGTAGAGTCCTCAAACAGTCACTGATGGTGTTTGTTTTAGATTAGATTAGATTAGATTAGATTAGATTAGATTAGATTAGATTAGATTAGATTAGATTAGATTAGATTTATGGTTTGGATGCATCTCTGCCCATGTCTGCTAGAAGAATGATGTTTGGAGGTTTGGAGAGATCATACTAAATGATACTAAATGTTCAAGAAGTAGGCTACTCACTAAGACACTTTTTAACATTTAATATTTAATAAACTATTTATTTTTCCATATTTATCTGCTGCTCTGGCTTTAAGTCTTCAACACTATCTGCATTGGGTTTATGCAAAGAAATTTATTTTAGTCCATGAACTGTTTTATCTTACATCTTTACGCAAATCTATAGTTTTGATCACACCCTGTGCAGTTATTTGAATTTGTCACATTTCTCCACATATTCATCAGGACAGTTCATGCTTTTTGACTCACTAATCCAACAAGGATCAATTGATTCCTTTTTCCTTTGGATGCATATTTATTCTTTCTGCTGTTGAACCTTTTGGAGCAAGCCATGAGAGATTTCCCAGATAAACAAGCCGCTGAAGTTGAAAGGGAAACTGACTGAGTCGCATCTTTTCAGCTCTGCCTGGACGCTCCGGCCAATAGCAGCTGGGCTTCACATCCCTGTGACTTGGATTTGAATAAACAGCTCCTTATCCACCGTTGGTGGCAGGGCTGACTTATCCACCGGCGCTGGGAGTCTAGAGGTTGATTCTGTGACAGTTTAAATATTCATAACTCTGGACAGAAGGGGAGCCATCAGACTAACACTGCTGTAACTGGATTTAAACCCTCCTGAAAACACTGCACAGATGTACACCCTTTCAGCTCCGCGCATCACGTCGTGTTAGCTGAAAGGATTAAACACTGGTGGGATATGCATCAAAGGTGGCGGGATAACAGAAAGAGAAACAGAGTCTATGATGAAGAAAGGGAGCGGAGATAAACAAACAGGGAGCTGGTCAGAGATAAAGGCGGGATTTAACTCTTACAAGGGAGTGGATGGAGCTCTAAGGTGAACATGAGACCTCAGAGGTCACCGCTTCCCATGGGACTCATGTTTATTCCGACAGCTTCATCTGCTCACTCGTTAGCGGCGTTTAAACACGACGGACTCCGGCTCACAAAGGAGCACAGATTGTGTGCAACAAGTAGCTACTGAGCTAAGAACTGTTGTTGTTTTAGGAGATCAGCTACAGTTGCGTGATGATAAACCTCATCCACACTGTATGATTCATACATAACCCTCATCAATATCATCACTGCATCTGTGAAACATGGACATCATTCCTTCTAGTAAATGTGCACACACTACTCGCAAAAGAGGAAAAAATAATCTAATTTTGTCATATTTCAAGGAGTCAAATGTTATATATATGAATAGATATGAATCACATATCAAAACCTCCTCTGTAAATACCTGCACATGTAGTTAGGAATAAATCTGGAAAGTCTGGTATGTGGAAGTGCTACTGAAAAACTCATTTTGAGAAAATGAGAAAATCATGTATATTTTTTACTGGAAACGACGATGAACCAAAATCAAATCTACTCAAGTCCTTCAAAACATATCGTATAATCACATCAACATATATAATATCAAAATATCAGATTAAATTTTTTAGTGAGTTCATTCAAGTGTGAAACATGAATGATGATCCACTGCTGATCGTCTCCTCCTTCGTTTCCTTTTACCAAAGACAGTTTACGGCCGGATCAACTCAGATGAGTCTTTTCTTTGACTTTTTAGATTCTTAGAGAAGAATTCACTGCATTTTTAAAGTCAGAACATGCAGAACATAAAAAGAAGTAACCACAACATTAGAAGAGTGAAAAAAAAATGAGAAAATTAAATGCAATAGAAATCGTATGCTGCTAAAATGGATCAATTAAAGACTATATGTAAACACACGGTTTTGCACATGGTGTTGAAGTTTGTGTTATGATTGTCTGCGTATTAGCCCAGTGTGTGTGTGTTAGAGTTTGTGTGATTTACTTGGACTAAGCTTGATTGTGCCGCCTCACAGCCAGAAATATGACAGAAGAAGATTCATTCTCCTCCAGCTTCAGTTCCCTCTTTTAATCCGTTGTGCGTAAGAAGATGAATGAGATGGGGCAACGTTTTTCGAGCTTTGCTGCCGTCACTGATTGCAGCTCCATTCGTCTTCATCAACAACTCGTCATTTTCCTTCCTCCAGAACTCGTCACACCACCTGATGTTTACCCCACACATTGAAAACACGTGCGTCGAAGAGTATTTATTCCACCCATGAAGTGGAATACATGGTTGTATTTAACTAAACATATGTAGGAGGGTCGACATGCAAGTGTTTATTGGATGTTAATATTATATTTAATATAGAACAGGATTGAAAAGTCCTTTTGATGGGGCCAGTGTGTTCTGATTGAGATGGTTATATGAGGATATTATTCTGATGATTAGGGGAATAGTAGAGTCCATTAAAACATAGCAAGCAATTCAGAGACAAAAGGGAACAAAAGATCAGATTCAGAAAACTTTTTTGTCCAATTTAAAGCACATGTGCAGCATGACGTTAAAGAACAAGACACTAAATGTTTGACTTTCCAAACCGTCCATGGAGGACGCAGGCAGACTGTAAGAGTAAAGTGAATAAAGTGGGAATGTGAACAGGAATTACAGGGATTATACACTCACTGGCCACTTTATTAGGTACACCTGTTTAATTGCTTTTTAGCAGAAATAGCCAATCAGTCAATCACATGGCTGCAATTCAATGCATTTATTCATGTAGATGGGATCATGACAACTTGCTGAAAGGGGATTTAAGTGACTTTGGACGTGGTCTGTATTTCAGAAAATGCTGATCTACTGGGATTTTCACACACAACCATCTCTAGGGTTTACAGGTAATGGTCTGAAAAAGAGAAAATATGCAGTGAGGTCAGAGGAGAATGGGCAGACTGGTTGGAGATGATAGAAAGGCAACAGTAACTCAAATAACCACTGGTTACAACCAAAACCATCTCTAAACGCACAAGAAGATGAGCTACAGCAGCAGAAGACCACACCGGGGGCCACTCCTGTCAACTAACAACAGGAAACTGAGACTACAGTTCACACAGGCTCAACAACACTGGACAATAGAAGATTGGAAAAACTTTGCCTGGTCTCGATTTCTGCTGCAACATTCAGATTTCAGGGTCGCAATCTGACGTAAACAACATGAAAGCATGGATCCATCCTGCCTCGTATCAACAGTTCTTGGTGTAATGGTGCTTTTACTAGCGAGGTGTACCTAATAAAGTGGCCGGTGAGTGTATATTTGCTTAGTATTGCAGAGGTAGTATGTGCTTGTCTCTGTGCACCCACAGTCAGGTCTGAGCCTTAGGTCTTTACCTCATTTACTAGTCAGCTCACAAATTGATGGAGGCACAATAACAGATGGGTTATGTGCAATTTGGAATAACAGAAGACCTCCAACCCCGAGTGGACAATGGACAAGCAGCTGGATTTCATGAAGATGTTTCCTCCGAATGAGAAAGCTCTTGGCGTCACGACACCTCTGCCACTATTAAATTTGAACTTTTGCGAGAAGCAAAAAATGATCAAAAAGTGCTGGAACTCAGCAGTGTTCACGCACACGTCTGGAGATCGATTGCGACACAAAGCCGACTGCTTTAAAAACCCCAGAGTGTCGCTTGTTGTGTGCGTGTTTGCATGTGCATGCGATGATCTACGAAGAGCAGCAGATGAACTCTTCGATTGGGTGGATCAATGTGTTTAGTAAAAAAAAAAAAAAAAAAAGCCCAGAGGGACAAAGACAGAAGGGAGTGAAGGCAAATGAAAGAAACAAAGCAAGAGAGCAGAAGATCCATTGAGTGTGTTTTTTTTTTTGTGGCTGAAGAATCGTCCCCAGCGGCTTTGAAAAGGAGGGATAATCCTGTCAAGTAAGCAGACCTTTGGATATTCATGACTGGCCGAGCGGCTCCGCGCACTGAAGGAGGACACAGTCAGGATGGGATTAAACATCAAAGTGAATGTGAGGAGTGCAAGGACTGGGACATGAATCAGCCATCGCAGAAACACTGAGGTCTCGGAGGGGTGCGATGGGGGGGCCAGCGGGGACCAGTTGTCTGGTGGCGTGGACAGCGCTCTGAATGACTCCGGGACGAGGGCCTCCTAAATGGCATTCAGTACGAGTGATACGGCACGGTGCATGCACCTGCCCCCCAATCTGACAAATACATACATAAGCATCGGATTTAGCAACAAATTAACGCTCATTACTGTCGACCGTCTGTCTGTTGAGGAAGAAGGAGACATGATTGGACACTTAATCACTTGTTATATGTACTTTGGTCTGCGCCTTGATTTCATGGATCCTGGGAAAGAAAATTTGTGCACAAGCCAGATGAAGTAATGTTAAAAAATGTGTTGCCATTTTGCTTTTTCTCCCCTGATGCTGCATTATTACACTTTCATTTTCAGTCTGGATTTCAAAAATTAAGCTACTTTGGATTAGAAAGAATCATAATTTGGGTTAAAAACACATATAAGCGGTAAACTTTTCCCATCTACAACTTACCACCTACTTAACCGTTTTCTTGACTATGCTCATCATTTTTTTCTGGACAACACAGGCTGCAGATGAGACGATAAATACACTTTTTTTAATTTGCAGAGATGCATCTCCATCTCACTTTGCACAATCCACCTCCAAAATTTTCCTTTGCATTTATCCTGTGGACACGTGTGTTATGAATTCTCATGAGGACTTTGTATCAATACTCTCCCTCATACACACACAAGTCTTTATTCTCATATTATTTGACTTTGACTGCACGTGTGTGTGTGTGTTTGTGTTTGAGTATTATGAGATACCCCCGCGAGTCACGTCCCATATGGTTTGTTGACCATGTCACGATCGTGTCTGTTCCCCGTTGGCGTTGGCTCTGCCAGCTCTGACTGCTGCTGGCAGCTGGGACGTTTGGACAAAGACACCCTGACAGGATTCAGGGAAACTAGAGTGCTGTTTTGGAAACACACACAAACACACACCAGGGTGCCCTGCAGTTGGTTGGAGTCTATGCTGAGACCTTTTGTCACTGCAAAAAAACAAAAAAACAACAATGATATGATGTGATATTTTAATTTCAGGGTTTAATTATAAGTTTTGATCTCTTCAATTATAAATAATCAAACACTGAACTCTCTGGTCATGTGACACAGTTTTAAGTCTTTTTTTTCAATATTAAGGTTTTTATGTTGATGTAAATCTTTTTATCTTTCCCCATCAGCTGATTTTGTTGTGCTTGAAGCAAATGTAACAGTGAACATCATGATCATGTTATTTCTAATAACCATAGCTTTGTTAGCCGTATAAACACAGCAACACATGACGTCACAGCCACCGAAGTCTCCATGGTTACAGCGACTGAGTGGCAAAAAAGTGACAGTTGATCATAGAGATTAGCAGCATTAGCTTGAATCATAGACTTTAATAGCGTCTAAATTGCATAAATTATTACTATTATTATTATTTTTAAAAAAGGGTGAAGAGTGGTTCACATTTAGTATCAGGTAACATTCATTTATACTGTATTTTTAGATGGAATCATACCTTAAGTCACGTTCTGGAGCGGAAAACAGAAAAGTTTGTGGATGTTACACGTTACTAGCGTTAGCATCTTTTATTTAGCCACATGTATCATAACTGAAACGTCCTAAAACTAACTTAAACCAACTACAACTGAGGCTAGTCCACTTTTTTCAAGTCCACACTAGTTGGTATGGATCACTGTGGAGTCCAGTAGTCCTTAATTTGATTTGATAATCCACATTTTCTCCGGTCTCGCTGTGTTTTTGACACTCAGGGGGGCGTGTCCACGGGCGGCAGTGACGTCATTGCATACTTGGTTGTTGCTCTTTGCTCTGAGTCTATGACATCATTTGTTCTTTACACTTTTTACACTTACCTTTTCTTGTAAGTACATTAATTGATCTGAATCTAAAGTAAAAATAATATAAGTGTAAATCTGTTGCCAGAGGTCTTGGTTGGGACAAATGTGGGTAAAAACTGCATGTTTTCAAAAGGCTAAATCATGAACTGACCAAAAAAAAAAAAAAAAAAAAGTGAAAACAACAAGAAGGAATCACAATTTCTCATAAAATTTTCGTGATTTTTTTTTTCTTGGGTTTAATTGTTGGTGTAATCATTTCAGCAGTCACGCCACTGTGAGATGTTTTAATACCTACAACCCCAATTTGTCAAGTTACTGAAGCCTGCTATCGTGTTGCGCTGCAGCATATGTCAGCTCTCTGAGTTGTTGCTTCCCCGGGGTCCACAGTTTCATAAATCAAATTAGCACCAAGCTCAGAGTGGCCGTCATCTGACTCACCAGCAAGCTAAGCACAAATAAACTAGAATATATCCTATGTTCTGTTCTGTTTAATGGATCAAACCTTTAAAAAGTTTTCCCCCCACTCTCTGTGTCACAGTGGGAGGCCAGTGGTGAGTCGGGCAACATCTGTGGCAAACCTGGTTCAGTTTGATGAGCGGAGGCTGAATAGAAAAGGAAAGTGGCTGCTTCAATGTGATCTCTCGGGTCCTAGAGGGGATTTTAATGCGCTGAGAGTCTGTGAGGAGCAGGAGCACAGTAGGAGGTGAATGAGCTGAGGAGGAGGAGGTTGTAAGGCAGAGAGGAGGAGGAGGAGGAGGAGGGGGGAGGTAACTGTGTGTGTGTGTGTGTGTGTGTGTGTTTGAGATACAAAGTGTAGGCTGACAGATGTGTCCATCAATGCCTGAAAGAATCATCTTACATCCACTGCATCCATCTGCCAGAACAATGTGTTAAAATCTTTTCCACCGTGAATAAATTAACCTTTTAAATTCTGCCTGGTCTTTAGTTTTTAAAGTTGGAGCCATTATAAAAAACTAAAAGGGTTGCATGCACGTTTTATTTTTCAGCACATCACTTATTCTAGAAAGAAACATGAAAACCTGCAGCACAAAGAGTCTTTCTGAGAACTAATTTTCCGCTCATCCAGTGATCCACCCATCCCTTCCTCTGCTTCCTTCTCTCTGCAGGTCGCAGCGTAACAAACGAGGGGTAAATCAAAGCGCCCTGTTTTGCCCCGGCGACGTCCTTCATCCCTTCAGCGCTTCCCCGGTCAGCTGGGAGATGTGATCCCTGCACCGTGTCCCGGTCGGCCCTGTCCTCGTGGCGTCCCGGCTGGCCGAGCGCGAAACGTGTCGAAAGGGAGGCATCCGGGGACTGGGCCACCCCAAGGATTGGTAAGTTTCAGGTTAAAGGCAGCGAAACCTCTTCACTTTCTTTATTAAAAAAAAGTATAATATTCTCTTTTCAAATTTTTAAATGCTCTGTGCGATTCAATGAACTACTTTTCAGCTGGAGATGCCATTTTTACTGACATCACAGACAAAATATTAACTATTAAAGGACATTGTGACACATTTTCAGGTTAACTTTCGTTCTTGCCGACGCTGAAATAAATTTCCATCGAAGCCCAACAAAGGCTCACGTCAACCCAGCAGCCAGCATTTGTTGGGACACGCTCAATGCCTTTCCTCGTTTTCGCCCGCTGCTGCCTCCCTTCAGGAAGTCTAATTGCTTTAGACGTGTATCCCTCATCCATCATAGTGCGATGAGCTTTCACTTTAACAGTGACTTTGGTCTCACTGCACCGCCCTCCATACAGACGGGGATAACCCCTGAAAACCCACCCTTGGCCTTGTACCGCTAATAAAAAAAAACACCTCAAAAGGAAGATCTCAACCCGCCCCCACCATCACATTTAGACTTTAACTGCCCTCTATCTCTTGGTGAGAAGAAGTAAAAAAAAAAGAAGCAGCTCTGTGTTTGGGACAGACAGAGAGGATTCCTGTGGAACTTTGGTGTCCGTGAATCCATCATTGTCACGGTTAAATAGGATCGGGGGGGTTTTAAGGATACTTTCAGGGGGGGACGGGTTAACTAATGCTCTCCTATTAGCGGACACCCTACAAATCCCTGGTGGCATTGTTTCAGCGAGGAACATCTGCCATAACAAAAGACAATCACAGAGTAAGATTGCATGTGAGGGTCATTTTTAAAATGACCACGACGTAAGGTTCGACTGCTTCGGGTGTAAAATCGTACGTTACTCGAAATTAACACGATACGAGCAAAACATGAAAGTGTCAGCGAAGCAGTTAGCGTCGTGAAATATGAATGTGGTAAACGTCCATCTGTATTTAAACAACCGTGACCAACTGAGCGTGTGCGGCTATTGAAAGTGAAGCATTTAGGCTCTCTTTCACAAAGAGCCCAAGGGCTAAAACCTTACACCCCTCCCACCGTCATTATCCCCGGCACACTATGATCAGCACCAAATGCCGACTATCCCAGGCCAGCGCTCACAAAACACGCTGGGGAAGGACAAAAGCAGACCTTCAGCCGATTGGTTCCACCTTATTAACAGCTTGTAATCTTCTCATGTCGCTGGCTAGGCCTCACAGAGCAGGAGTTAGGGCGAATAGACGAGTGTGTCCTCCGCCGCTGCTTTGATGCCGAGCAGCCTTTCCCCTCTGAAAAGTCCCGCTCTGTTATATCACCATTGTTGCCGCCTGCTGCACCTGTTTGTCCGCAGGGACACATGGAGAAACTCAGTCACTGGCAACTGTTAATTTCTCATTACACTCTCTTTGCACATTGTCGTAAACAGAAGACAGTGTGTCATGTAAAAAGCAGGTGCACTGCTAACATTAAATAGTTCAGCTCGCTGCTCTTACAATAATCTTCCCCGGTGGCAAAATTGGAAGAAAGCAATACTAATACGCTTGAGTGTGGAAATTGCTAAACGTAGTAATTATCAGTCCAGATTTTGGTCAGTTTTGTTTTAATTAACCTCCTGAGACCCTGCGTCCTCATATGGGGACGTTAAGTTTTAGGTTTGTGGATGCTGGTGTAAAAACGTGATGACGAGTGTTTCAGTGAATTCATTCTACAGCTGATCACGTGATAAAAGTCCACCACAAGTTAAAACTTGTTTATTCATGCTTGTTAACCCTCAGACCTGATTTTAGAATTGCTACATTGTTACCATTAAGGGACCTTTTCAAAAACACCATAAAACAACATGTGTTGATATTGTTTTTCTACTTTTTTTTCTTTTTACATAAACCTTTAAATCCCCTTTAATGCTAATCAGGCAAAAAGTTTGATTATTTTTTTACTTTTAACCCTTTATATGCTAATGTTTGTGATGGCCTCACACATTTTTTTGGAAAAAAAAAACACAAAAATTTAAAAATTTTCAATAATCTAAATTTAAAGTGGATTTCTCTTGAGGGGGTTATTTTTGATGGATTTTTATTTATTTATTTTTTTGTAGATGAAAAAAAAAAAGTTACGTTTCTACTATTAAGGGTGACTGGCATATAAAGGGTTAAAAGTTAGACCTTTATCAAACTTTTTGTTTTCATGATTAGTACTGAAGTGGATTAAAAGATCTGTGGAAAAAAAAAGAAGAAAAAAATATTAACGTATGCTATTTTTAGGGAGTTTTTGAAGAGGATATTTTTGTCCCTTAATGTTAACAATGTAACAATTTAAGTACACAGTGTAAAAATTGAGCATTATGATTTGACTTTGAAATATCAACATTTGCTAAAAAAAAAAATAAAAAAAAATACACACCTTTGCCAAACAAAATAAAATGGAAAAGGACCCTTTTGTCCTGATAAGGGCAAATTATATCAATACTAACGAACTATCACTTCACTAATACTCGTTTGAGGACATTGAGAAATCATTATTTCCAATTATATATATTATTATACACAGTGAAATAATCTCCATGTCCACATATCAGGACATTTTTTTCTTTTTTTAACAAAAAATCCTTCCTGTTCCAAGTAATTTAGGGAACTAGCTAATATAATAAACCAGCTGGAAAATGAGCTGTTGATCCGTGTTGACTTTTCTGCTTAAGTAGCCATCAAGTGCAGTGCAGCACATGGCATCATGACTGTATTTTGACTGTTGTATATTTCTCCTCTGGCTGATTGGGACCTCGGGGGCAGTTGGCCAACTTTGCCAGCTGGGAATTCAGCATCAATGAGGCGTCCTGGTGCACAAGTATAATGGAGAGAATTTGAGGCCACTGCACTGGTTCACTCTTTTCATCCACTGCAGCCATTATAATCTGTATCTACACCTCAGAGGGCTTTATTAGTCCTCTGAGGTGTCATGTTCCCATCACAGTTATTACCTGATTCAGAATGATCTCTACATAGATGAGAACACTCAGATAGACACAGGATGTAAATCACCAAAGGCCACAACTGTTCAGAAACGATCCATTGCCTCCATGATGAAGGCGTTTGGGAATACAGTATAGTATGTTAGAAGAGAGGCGTTTAATGTTGGATGAACTTTAAGTGAAGTTGGTTTGCACTTTGCTGCTAATGCATCATCACTGTTAGGAAGTGGATTTGGTTAGTGCTGACAGAGCTGGTAAATAACATGGAGCATCAGTGTTTGGCTGTGGCTACACTGTCGCTACACATAGGACATTAAAACACCATCCACATGCAAAACAGTTCACTCATCGTACATCTCTCTGTAGCTGATAGCTGGTCGATGGTTAGCAACTCTGAGGGCAGAGAGAATAAGAAGTTGTGACAATTCATTGTTCTGCTGGGAAACGTTTGGACCTGGTATTTGTGTGGATGTTACAAAGACATGTAACACCCACCTAGATCAGACCAGACACCTCCGACCCATAGTAGTGACACTCCTTGATAACAGCAGCCACACACACACACACACACAAAATGCTTTGAGAACAACTCAAAAAACACAAAGAACAAGGTTCAGGATGTATTTCTTTCCTGCTACTGTTTGGCTCCACAACGTACAAACATCCTTAATATGTGCAATACTATCACACCTTATCACACCACTCAGTACTCACTCTGTACTGTGTACGACTCTGAGCAATATCCAACAGTCACTCTTCCAGTCCACTCTTAATTCTTGTAGTTTTTCTGCACATCTACTGTAGCAAACTGCAATTTTCCCCATTGTGGGAAAAATAAAGGTTTTATAATTCTAATTCTAATTCTAATTCTGATTCATAATGTTATGCCTGATTGATGTGTATATGTCCCACACCAGAATGAAACCAGCAGAGCGTGCTATAATGTATGGATGGAGTCAATCCATCAATGACGCCATCGCTCCATGTTGTGTATGAGAATAGTGAACAGTATTTCCTGGGCTTAATGTTTGTATCATAATTCAGTCGACTTAATAAGTCACTCCCATTGGTCCTCACCTCAATCGTGTCTTAAAACCATTCATTCATCCATTTTGTCTCTTGTTGCTGCGTTGCTGCTAGTCTCCCTGTGTGTGTGTGTGTGTGTGTGTGTGTGTGTGTGTGTGTGTGTGTGTGTGTCTCACAAGCTATATTTAATTATTCATTTAAATCATTTCGCCTTATTTTGTAGCTTTTCTTCCACCAGAAACAAGACAGTCCCTGACAAACAGATGAGGACATTAAAGTAGCTGTGTAATCGTTCCAATTTGTGGAACCAGAAAACCTCCACACATGAACCAGATGATAGGTCCGTCCACCGAGGCAACAAACACTTCAACGCACCAACAAGTGACACACAAAGCAGCTCCATCAGACACCTGATGTAAATTGACTCCATTAAGTCAAGACCGTGTGTCTAGGGCCTGTGGTTTGACTTAATTTGGGAATTTGTCTCTTTATATCCAGCGAGGTGCATTTATAATTATGCCAATTTGTACTCGGTAAATGAGCCAATTTGTGTGATTGTGCTTTTCGGGCAAACAAATACCTGCTCTGATCTTTAAGGAAGTGTCATTCACTTCTGGGTGGTCCAAATTCAGAATTCATTAGTTTCAGTTTTGGTTTTTCTCCACAGAACAAAATGTGATCTGGAGTGGAAGCAGTGTGTAGCTCAGTGATTTCTTATGTTTTGTGTACATTTTGTATTTATTTAAACTGCATCTAAATGATCAGATGCTTTTATTTCTACATCAGGGGACGTCAACGTTGAGTAGGGACCTCCTACCTACTAAATGTGTTCTATATCAAACTAGTGCTATTCATAAATATTCATTATTATCATCATTTTGCATTCAATATTAAGATGTTCCTTACCCCTTTACTAAAATATGTTGTATTCATGTTAACGTGCATTTAAAGAAATTTAACTTTGTGGGGAGAAATTAAAAACAATATATATATATACAAAAAATGTCTAATCAACCAAAGATTTTGCGATTTTGCAGTAGTTAAAGACCTATGTTCTACATTTTATGTAATTCTGCCTCAGTTGTTCATACCAGAATCAACTTTATTTCCTTTAATAACGTCGACTTTGAAACTTGCTTCATTTGTTTTGTTTAAAAAATAATAATTATCTGTTACAATTAAACAAATTAAAGAAAGAATAGTGTTATTCTGGTTTAGGATTTCTGGATTCAGAATAATACATAAAAGAAAACACATGAAAAAAGCAACAAATGTGTACAATTTATGTTTATTTCAGTTTATTTTATGTAGTAGTTTAATAGTTTTTTAGTCATTTCTGTTTATTCTTACATTTTTGTAGACACCATCAGTTGATAATGGTCAAATTAAAAAAAAAAAAAAAAAAAAAAAAAGGATATCATGACCTTTCTTGCAGTGGTATCACTTTGCGGGTATTTTCCATCCTGTATCAGGGGCTAAATTGACCCAGGAGTTTGGCTGCGGTGTCTTCCTGTCTGTCAGCCGCAGGAAATGGCTGCACACAGACGAGGCATTTAGCTCCCAGGTGCAGACCCCCCACTGGACGGCCTTGCCCAGATGGATAGTACTCCTTCCACCATAAAGACACTAGTCTTCCCCCTGCCCTGAAGCCACCGGTGCTCCTGCCCTGGTCCAGCCTCATCAAAAGGAGCCTGGAAGCTGGGAGGCGGATATGCTGGGCTGCAGCCCCAAATCAAGCTCACTTTTCTTTCCTCCTTGTAAATGTTGGACGAAAAAAAAAAAAAAAGAGGGGGAGGTGTACCATTCTAGTAGACACCAGCTTCTTTCTTTCTCTTCTTTTTCTGACTTCTGTTTGTGTGTCTCCATGCAGGTGTCCTTTTTTTTTTCCTTCTCGACACAGAAACGATCCCAAAATACAGTCAAAACCATCACGCCTCGTTTTCTTTCATTACTCTGTTTATTACCTCTCATTGTGAGACGGGCACTAGAAATCAAATTGAGCCTGCACACACACACATCCACACACACACACACACACACAGACACACACATTCATCCTGGCTGCCTGCACTCTGTTCTCCTGCAGGTGCGAGGGCCATCCGCCTGGCCCTTTTCATGAAGCCCTCTCTTTCCTGTCCGTCTGCAGCCGTCCATTCAGCTTCAATCACAGCACCAGCCGGGCGCCACCGCACCACTGGCGGGGAAGGGAAGCGCCTCCACACACGTCTTTCTCTTCTCGAAACGACAAGGGGAGAGAGCGGCTGGGAAGAAAGAAAGGGTCTTCCTCCTCTGCATCTCCTTCTGCTTTCATCGTAAACAACTTGCTTTCTGTTTGTAACGGTGCTGCTGTCCTCCTCTTCCCCCTGCCTTCCTTTTCTCCCCCTCAGATGGGCTTTACAAGGACGAGGAGGAGGAGGAGGGGGAGGTGGAGGGAGGGCAAAAAGAGGACGGCCAAGCTTACCGTGCGACGGGAGTGATGCTGAGGTCTTTTTGTGGCTCATGAATGGGACGTTTGAGGTTTCCAGCCTTGCTCTGTGCCCCTAGCCAGCTTCACCTGTGGTCGGAGTCAATTGGCCTGTTGTCTGGCTGTCTGGAACAGTGCCCAGCTCCCCGCCAGCCAATTTAGCTAGCGTAGCCGCTCAGAGCCCGACAACAATAACCTCCACCTCAAAAACCATCAATTAACTTCCCACACACAATGATGTATCCATTCACCGTTTGCCAAAAACTGTTCCCCGACACTATTAATACCCACGCTAATAGTGCTAATACCTGCTCTCTGTCACTTAGCGAAGTGCTGGTGATTTTTAATGGCTTTCAAGTTGGTTGTAGAGGTAAGTTCCATTAAGCTCTTTTTTTTTTTTTTTTTTTGTGCGTGTGTTTGTGTTTTCAATTAAAGTCTCACAAAGAAAAAGCTGTCGGTTGCTAACGCCGCGGTTAGCTCATTGTAACATCAACGTACTGACGTGATCACACTGACAATGCAACGCTTTCCTTCTTTTGAGTTATTCCTTGCGTCTCTTTTCCTCAGATATCTCATTATCATTACATTTAATAATTGAATTCCTTTATTGTGGCACAATCTGGGTTATTGGATGATGTGTGCTGCTGCAAAAAGAGTTCATACGTCAGGTTAGGTTTTTCCTATTGGGTCATAAGTTCATGGACAGAGTTGTATAGGTAAATATTTTTTTGTCATACATTCATCTTATCCTATAAGTTTACCATCTACATATCTTTATTGTCAATGTACAAGTACAGTGAAATCCCCAACTAATCAGTTTCTGTGCAGAGACTTGGAAAACTGTTTTTTTATTAGTGTTTTTATCTCACAAATATATGTGTAAATAGATTAATATTCAAGCTTAATGGGCATATGGCTGCAAGAAAGTATGGAAAACTCAAACAGGACACTATCAACTTTGAATACTGTAAACTTAATTGTCACTGTCACATGTTGGTTGAGTGTTAGAGTTGCAGGTGCACACTTTTTTCTTATAAGCAGAGATCAGATTACCTACTCCTTTCCACTCTTACATTGTCATTGGGTTTCTGCTCGTGATCTGTGGTTCTCAAAGTCGGACGTGCGTTTCAGAAGCAGATCATGTACTGGGGAGGAGTTCAACTGAGGTGGGGGTATGCGAGGGCAGCATTTAGCTCACTTCTCCCCCGGGTGAGGTGTCATTCTCGCCTCACGCAGCTGCGGAAATGAGATGAAAAACTGAGCTGCCACTTTAGGAGGCTTTCGCTGTGCTGGATGGCAGCTTGCAGCTTTCTGCAAACAAAGAGGAAATCAACAGGTGGAGGGGAATGAAGATTTGATTCTGCAGTTGGTGGATTTTTTTTTTTTTAACAGAAGCTTCAGTGACTGCGCGATTTTTGATTCATTGACTGAAGTGAGCTACAACTCAGACCTCTGAGGGGACTACAACATGAATGTGCTGTCAAACCCAGTGATCAGGGCCCAGGAGCAGTCTCTACCGCTCTGCGGCCCTGGGTCAGTCCAGGACTTAGCCCACTGCCCTCCAGGGTTTAACCTGAGCTCCCGCCTGAATCCTGCGCCCATGCTCGGCCTCCAGGGTGGTCAGAGATCAGCCAAACCCCAGAGGGAGCTGAGTCACGAGGAGCAACAGGAGCTGAGGAGGAAGATCAACAGCAGGGAGAGGAAGCGAATGCAAGACTTGAACATTGCCATGGACGCCCTGAGGGAGGTCATGGTGCCTTACGCCTCCTCGCCTTCCTCCGCCTCCTCTCAGTCCCACCAGCCTGGAGCTCCTCCAGGCCGCAGGCTCTCGAAGATCTCCACCCTGGTTCTGGCCAGGAACTACATCCTCCTCCTGGGTTCATCCCTGCAGGAGATGCGGAGGCTGCTCGGGGAGGTCAGCGTCGGCATGGGAGTGAACACAGGACCAGTCCCGAGGCTTTTGCTCGCTGGCGGGTGGCCCCTCATCTCGGGCCCCAGTCAGCTCCTACTCACCCAGGAATCCCTCCTCTCCTCAGCAGCAGCCTCCTCCTCTTCCTCCTCCTCCTCCTCCTCCCCGTCCTCATCCTCTGCGGCGGCTAAATGTTCACTGCTGTCACCGGGTCCCATGGAAGCGTCACTGGCACCGGTGCAGTGGAGCTCTGCAGGAGCCTCAGGGGGGCCCATGTGTCCCTGTGGCGTCTGCAGACTGCCCAGATTCAACCACTCCGCCCCAGCTCCCAGATTCCCAAAATGACACTTTGCAGGCGAAAGCTGAGGAATATTTCTGACTTGATGACTGTTAATGTATGCAACATTTTTTTTTTTTTATATGAATTGTTATTTTTCTAACATCTTAATGTGTTGATATTTTACTACACTACTAAAGATTATGGAACTGTTCTTATGTCTCAGTCTAATAGTGCCTGTCTGAATGCGAGCTGAGATGCTTTTCTTAAGTGTAACCTGTAATAGCTGTGTGCACGGCGTGTATTGGCTGCAGTATTGTGCTGTAGTGTGTTGAATGATAGTTGGTGACAAATCTGAAAGAGCCCCTAAAAGAAAGAGAGGAAGGCCTCTTATGAAATAAAACATCTGCTCGTTAAAGGCTCTGAAATCCTATGTTATCGTCTTTAAACTGTTAATCCAAACGAGATCCAGCTACAGTCTCAAAGTCCTGATGAATCAGATCAGCTGAGTTTCATACCCAGATTTAATTAATGGTTAATTAGTTGTTCATTCCTGACTTTTACTTAAGTTGTCCCTGCGACTGACCAGCACCTGATTTATTAGACAATTTAAAACTAAGGAAAAAGTTGCAATCCAGTTTGTTTAGTTGTCCAGAGCAACAATCCTTCATGAAATCCACAATTTATAGCTTTATCCTCATTTGAATGTTCAAATTAGTTAACTTACTGCAGACTTGCCAGTGCGAGACCAGGACCAGAAAAAAAAGGAAAATGATGTGAAAATTTGGTTTATGTGCAATTCACAAAAGTAAACTGACAAAATTATGCATGCATAACATATTCTATTGTGCGACTGTCTCATAATGTGGTGCAAAAAAAAAGTAGGTAATAGGAGGTGATCACAGCTGCAAAATATAAAGCTGAACAACAACAGAAAATGATGCATTTACTAAGAAAATGAGCAATATTATCAGAAATTGGACACCGTTTATGTTCTACACTGTCATAACTATTATTATAGGTGCAGCTATACAACCTTTGTAAACAGGAAAAGATGTCGATAAAAAAAACTATACATATTACTGTATGTATACATGTAAGATTTGTGCAACTAAAGCAATCATCTTTCTTTCTCCAGTGACGCTTAGTGTAATCCTAGACACAAGAATAATCAAATACTCCTGGAAAACCTTCATAAACTGATTTTATTTGTCTATTTGTAACTTTAAGCAAATGAGGAGCAACCACTATATAGTACATATAGTTCAACCTCTAAAACTTCTGATCTACTTCGGATTCTGACGAGATGTGGAGCTGAAAAGCGTCGTCCGCCCTGAGCACCACCCCCAAAAATAGTGAAACAGTCCTCATCTCGTCTCCCATTCATTTCCCCAACAAGCAAAAGATCAAAACCCGCCCGTGTAATTACTGCTCCCCAGAAAGAAGGGGCCTTTTGATTATTAGCCCCCTCTCGCTCCTGCGTCCTCAAATTCTTGATGTTTCTCTCTGTCGAGGACCCGGGAAGGGGTGATTTGGTGCTACTCATTACACTCACTCCACAATATGTTCAAACGCCCAGAAAATGTGTCTCGGTGAATAGGGGTTCACTCCTGCAAAACTCGCCACCCCGCTGGAAGAAAGCGGGCAGCCTCATTCTGAGGGAGAATAAGAGGCACTGGTTTGGGAGGATATTCTCAGCCGCAAACCTGGCCCTTAGCTCGGGCCTGCATGAATAATAATAATGAAAATAATCATAATCATAATGCTCATAAAATGCTCAAAATAATTGCTACCGCAGAATAAGAGGATTATGGAGGGTAGATATGTGAATGGTGGCGAGTGAAAGGACGGGGAATCTGTTAGCATCAGGGAGCACAAAAGAGGAGCTGGATGCCATTAAGTGAGATTAAGCTAAATAAGGCTTGATTTTCTTACAAGGAAAAATGGGGAAGGAGAAGAGGGTGAGAGTGAAGGAGGAGAGGATGGGGGGGGTTGGGGGGGGAGAAGAGTGGGGAGGGCCCGATTCATAGATCAAAGTGAGACGGCCAAACTTCACGTCTTTCATTTACATATAGCTGCTTTATGTCTCCGGAGGGATTAGCTACCTTGCTATTTTCTCCGGGTTGCTCTCTATTCTGTTACCTTTGCCCACCATCCATTACCTCCTGCTCTCAGGATGGTGCGGCCCTTCTTCTGCCCCCCCCCCCACCCCTCCTTTCGTTCTCTGCTCTTTCTCTCTGTTCCTCCAAGAGGCTCTCACTTTCTTGTGTTTGGTGGTTTCATTGTCGCAGCGACGCAGGGGTCTGGTCAGTCTTTGTGTTAGCACTTTAACTCATCTCCATTTCATCACTGTTGTTCAATGGGGCGAGGAGAGCGTGTAAGACAATGCACATGCACACACATTTCACTGTGGCCGGCAACCGCACGCACACACGCACACACACACACACACACACACACACACACACACACACACACACACACACATACGAACAGATTCTTACTCTTTTTAAAGCTATAGCACGTCCAAAATGTTATTTTAGTGTCTTTTTAGCTGTTAAAAAAGTTTAAATGAAACTGTTTTGCATCAGATTCTGACATGAATTTAGTTAATATTCACCAACATGTTTAAATTTATACTATTTAAGTCTATATGAGACCAATTAAATATACTAGGTGCATTTCCACATTATAGCCATAAATAGGATTACATTACATCAGAAAAGATGACGTCAAATGACATCAGATCAGCCTGCAAAGGAAATTTTATTACCACCTGTATTAACTATGAGTTCCCTAGTTCACTCTCTCGCTCTTTTTTTATTTAATGTGCCATAAGATAAAGGGCAGCATAAGGGAATTTGACACCATTGTGGAGACTTTACAGCTCACTCATGCTTATTTATCTTTAGGATTAGGTTTAACAATAAATAATATTAAAATGATATTATTTATTTTTTAGCTTTAGAAAAGCTGCCTTTGCTTCACAGATATAATATTGCTCTTATGTTTAGATCAAGTCAAGTCACGAAAAAATACAACAGTGACCAAAAAGGAAATTAATAAATTAAACAAGGCACAGAGAACAGGCAGCCAAAAAGACAAACACAACAGTCGACAAAAACACTACACAAGAACAAAGTGACAACAGTATAAAGTGGATAAAGTGACAATAAAAAAGACGACATATCGGCTCAGTGAGATCAGATTTCAGTGACTTCATGTGTCTGTTAACTGTAAACTGTAACACAAATAGATAGGAGTTATATTGACAGCCGGTAAAAATATTCACCTTTTTATGATCTGTATCATAAACTATTGCATCTCTTACTATGAGAATTATCTCATGGAGTGTCATTCAAAAAAAGTTGATTGTCATTTATGCATCAGTGCACACTCACAAGAGAATTGGAAAAGTTGAGATGACTTAAGTAACATTATGCTTGATATAGTTGGTTAATTACTTCTTTCAGGTTTTATATTGTTGTAGAAATGAATAAGTAAAATAACTCGATGTAATTTGGAATTAACAATAGAAAGTGGCTTTCAAAGACATTTCATATCAAACTGATGTTAGCAAATTGTTTTAAAATACTTGATTCAAATTTAATTTCAAGCTAACATTTGCAAATGACTGTATTTTAAAGTAAGCACAGATGTGTTTTTTTCCTCTGCATAACGTTAGCTTATGGAGCTAACACCGGTTAGACGTTAGCTAACGGGTTTTAGCTGTAAGTCGGCCATGCACTGATTAAAAAACAAGAGTAGTCTTTGCTCATACGACATTAATTCTGTAAGTAAAGTCAATTTACTTTTGCAGTTGATTGATGTAGCTTAAGGTTCCTTTACACACAAAAGTGAGCTGAAAAACTTCCTTTTGCAGATGATGTCAACTTGCAAATTGTAAATTGACCTTACTTACAGAATTATTATTGTACCAATAAAGAAAATGATGCAAAAAGTTGCCTTGTACCATATTTTTATCAGTGTAAAACATTACATTAAAATTTAAGAACAACCTTCACCTAATACGATGTGGCTCCTCTCATTAATAACAGAGAGCACTGCAAAGAGTCATGATTGAACACGTTTAATCATGTTTCATAAATCAGGATTTAGTGATAGGACCTATCATCATTGGTGCTCACTGCATGAACAAAATTAAACTCCCACCTTATATGTTGTTCTCGTATATCAGTACACCTCATTGTGTACATACTGACACGACAAAGAATAAAAGGGAACTAGTTTTCAGTCAGATGTTTAATCCCAACATAAACATGTGAGGGAAAGATGGAGTTTTACCTCTTTACGCTAAATCGTCAGCTGGAGATGGAGCTTTGTTTTTAGAAAGAGGAGTCTAAATTAACAAATACTTGCCAATAACCTTGTTAAAGTTCCAACAAAGCTCAGAGTTTGGAAACAGGTTCATGTATTGATTTAGATTTTGCTGCATCCAAGCAGTCACTTTATACCCAACATGTGTCTCTAACGTGGACAGCACACATTGTTGTCCACTGTCCCCTCTCCTGCAGCCTCTCATCTCCGAGTGTTGTTTGCCTCTGGCCTTTGTCGTACTGTTTCATAGCACTTAACCAGTCAACGTGGGGAGTCCTTGGCTTAGGAAGTCCTGAGCCATAAATTTCATCTCCACAATGAGAGGAGCACAGGGGCTGGTCAGGACCCCCATTTACTTTCTAACCCAGCTTTTATTCATTCCCTCCCTAAATAAAATCAGGCCCTCCTGTGCTGTCCCACCCCGAAATTCCCCGATCCCCTCTGTCACCCCTTCTTTCTCAGACCGAGCCGATACAACGGGGTTACTGCCGAGTTTGCCGGCCCGCTCATTAAGCATCTTGTTCTCTCCCACCCATTCCAGCCCTCTGTCCCATTCACACCGTGAGCCCTCATTACGACTTTACAGGCCACCATCAACCGTCACCTCATTACCCCAATCGACCGTCTAAAAGACGCAGCAAGATGTGTGTGTGTGGTCACAGGAGGAGACGTATTGTCTTTACAAAATCTGAAATGATCCCCGAAGATCCGCAAACTACTTGGACGTAGAATGGCACGTGAAAGGAATTTTACAGAGCTTGTGAAATGATGAACCAAGAAACAAAATATGACACAAAATCAGTGAAACCAAATCAGTGTTACTCCAAGGAGGTGCCTGAGGAACTATCAATTCTACCAAGAGATATTCCTCCTGTGTTTAGGGCAAAACCAAATCTTTTGGAACCTGAGAAATAGGGAATAACTTTACTTTCCACTAAACAACCAAAGTTACCCAGCACTAAAGCACGGCGTATGTCTTTTAAATAGATAAAATTACGAACCCAAAGGAAATACTGTAGGTGCCATGAACTTAAATGCATTAAGCCACTTTAAACATCCAGCAGTCTTGCTCGTGTTTTTGTAAAATTTATGAAATATTACTGCTCAGAAACAACCTGATATGAAGCATTTTTTCTAGCTTTCCATTGTGCACATTTAATAGTAATTATATATAAGATAATTAAGTCTTGAGTTGTAGACGGTTTCATTAGTCCACCTGATATGGGCACAAGCTTTGACCTGTAGACATGAGTTGCAGGAACTATTTCATAGTTTCCTAACAGGCATCTTTTGACTGTTGAGGGTTCAGAGTCTTAACATTTTAAAAGAGTTTTTCAATATGCAAATAGTGCAGCACTCTGCTTATGGGAGTAATTTTTTTTTAGAACATTATATACTACACTGAAGGAGAAAAGAAATATTCGGGATATTAAATAAAATATATTATCAAGTTATGTTGATGTGCACAGGAAGTTATGCTCTTTAACATGTTCTTGCACGCAACACTTGCATGTTAATAAATTAATTCATGATGCACATTCACATATCATCATATCATTTACAGGTATGTGACATTATCCAGACTCTGTGTGCAATCTATGAATGTATTACGTATATGTATCCCACTCTGTTTCTATGTTTCTCTGTTGTAGACACCTGGTGCTCTTGCTTAATGCCACAAAGTGTCTTCTCCCGTTTGACCATTAATCTATTATTCATGATCTGGTACTTGAAACTGTTGCACCTTCAAAATATTTTGCAGCATTTCACTGTGTCCAGTGAGTATATGGTTAATGTGTATTTAATTCAGTGTACCCCTTCGTTTTTATTTTAACTAACAAATCACAATGTCCCTGGAGTTTCCTTTAATATCGTACCAATATTAATGGGACCTAGAAAACACCTGGAAAAGACAGAAGTCTGTTTTTTTAAATGGGAGCTGATCAGTGAAAGCGTATCGCAGTTTGGAAATGTGTAAAAACCGCACAACTGCGGCGCTTTGAATCTGTGTGAGTGTCATTGTGGTAATGAACCCGCGGCCCTCCGTTTGCCCTCTGAACCCTCGGTGGCCTTGGAAGCAGGAATTCCAGTTAACACATCACAGATCAGTTTTCCTTTTCTTCTCGTTTTGTGTTTCTGCTGCCTCTCGCCAAACGTCGGCCGGGTGTCGACGGCGCCTGACAGCCACCAGCCCTCGTCCTCCTCTGTTTTCCTGTCCTCTTTCTTCCCTTCCTTTTCTCTCGCTCCTCTGTTTGGGCTTCTCTTTTGCCTCCTTTTCTGCTTAATTGAGTTGTTTGGCAGGCGGGCTTGTCAGACAGCGCCGTCTATGTGGGGAGTCTGAGGGGCAGGGGGGGCACCGGCCATTGTGCTCCCAGAGACGGGTTAGTTTTTCACTGTTACTACTGCATGAGTGAACATGGCCCAGATTAGGACCAGGGGCAGCTGGAATTTAATATCTGAAATATCGAGAAGGGTAATTTTTTAATATCTGATTATATATATAAAAAAAGAGGTTTTGATTTGATGTTGTTGCAATTAAATTGGTAAATTTCCTATTTTTGATGCAGTGATTTCCAAATGAAATGCATAGAATTGAATATATTTCACATAATCAGAAATATTTTATAAATTTTAATTTAAATGTAATTAGTTTGCCTCCTTCACTGATGTTGTTAAGAAATAAGAGCGTCCCCTCTCTGGGTTTTAAGTGCTCAGCAAACCTATAAATATCGTCTCCATACGCGAGCGTTGAGTGTCCTGAAGAAGGCAAACACAGACTGTGTGTGGAGTCATCAATCATGAGGACACGGCGAGGACAGGGAGATGCAGAGGAGGACTTTTCTTTTCTTCACTTTCACATTCGCAAGTCAGTGGTGTGATCCTGCGACTAAAGGCTAAAGTGACCCACCGTGGATTTGGAGAAAAAAAAAAAAGACGTCTGCCGTGGTGAATCATTACAGCTCAAACGTTTTATACAAACAAATCATTATAGAGAACTTATAATTAATAAATAGTTAAAAAGTAGTTTTATAGTTGTATCACATTTTGCAGATTTTTTTTTCTTTTTCTCTCGCTGCTGGTTCAGTTTCTAATGCGTATTTATTCCAAGCAGCTGTTTACAGAATTAATTTGCAGAAACTTATTAGTTTTGCACCTTTAAATTGTCAAGCCCAACTGAATGATGGGAGTTCAGGCTGAATGACAACACAAAAATGAACTAAAACTGTCTCAGTTCTTTGTGTTAGAAGATGAAGCTCAAAAGTTATGCTAATTATCAAAGGTTAAAATGTAAAGAATCTAAAAAAATCTGCAACCAATGTGTTTTCTCTTAATGTCTTTTCATAAACTAAAATATATAAATGAAATATATTAAATAGGATGATGGTTTGAGTCACTGGTTTTCTGCCCCTTTGTGTGTTAGAATTATTCTAATTATAATATCTAATATTTAGAGTATGAATTCAAATATTAATAACAAAATAAAGACCAAAAGTTGGTGGTTTGTTTACAAAAATGAAAATATTTAACTGTTCTCTCTCTTAGACATCACACATTATATTGAATACAACGCACGGCAAACTAAGAGTTTCGCTTGTGTTATTATTCTTTATACGTCTTGTTGTGTGCATTGTTTGTATTTTGAGGCCGCTGCGGAAACGCGCTCGTCTCTTCCCTCAGGGTCCATGAACCTGTCCATCTGCTCGCGCACACACAGAAACAGACAGTCAAGGGCAAAGGGGAGAGTCTTTGTTTGTGTGTGTTTGTGTGTGTGTGTGTGTTATAAATATGAGAGGGGTAGGGTGTGGAGTCCGTTTACACGGTACAAGGTCTGGATCAGAGCCACTAGACTTCAGCCTCCTCTCAAAGGGAGCCCCACCTCTCCTTACTTTAAAATCACACATCCACACACACACACACACACAGACACACACACTTAGGGATGCTCTGACAGCTACAACACCCCCAAACGCACACAGACACTTGTGCCATCACACAGACGCTCTTTTTCTGCTGACCAGCAAAAACCCTGGACACCTCAACCCAAGGACAGCATGCATTTGTGTGTGTGTGTGTGTGTGTGTCTGTGTGTGTGTGTGTGTGTGTGCGCTTGCAGAGGTTGCCGGGGGCCACGGCTCACTCCTCCTCTCCTCCAGCCTGCTGGAATGCCAAAACCAGCCGGCAGGGTCAACTCAGGAGTCAAAACACTTCAGAGGAACGAGGAGAGGCCAAGCGGCGTCGTGCATTTTTATCACGCAGGTACACGATTTTGACCCAGTGAACAATAAAACAAAAAAACGACTTAAGTTTGGAGCTTAAGTCAAGAGCCGCACCATAAGTTAGAAGGTGGACGCTGCGCATCGCTTGTTGTTGGGGTCTGCAGCCGAACACGAAGAGCTACGACTGATGCAATCGGGCCGCGATCGTCGGGATAAAGCGTGCATTCGTCTCCTGTCACACAAGGACAAATCCTGTAAACCAAACTGTAAATAATGAGATAATCCTTTGGTTTTAAATTTAGTTTGATCATGGAGGGAGGGAGGGGTTGGGGTGGGGGTGGGGGGGGTGAAACTATGAGTCTAATCTGATCCATGTTACAACTGATCATACAGAGTTGAGAAGGCGACACGTACGTTTCACGTCCCAAGCAGCTGTGGACCCGGACCAAAAGAACAAGGCTGCGTGATTAATCCCTTTATTTGCTCTGATAATCTGGACTCACGCTCGTCAAATAGGAGCAGCGTGGACACAGTGTAGCCGCTTACAAATTTTAGTTTGTCTATTAAAGACATGATAAGAAAGGTGTTTTGTGAGAGGGTAAATAAGGATGTACAGTACGTTCTCAGGTTCTCAGTCATCCAGGTCATAGTTTATCCAAAAACACAAAGAAGAAGAGAAGAAAGTCGTCACGTTCTTCACTAAGAACAATTTTTGTCATAAATCTACAACCGAACGGCACAAAAAGTTCATCAAAATTGTAACGTTCCCTATGTTAGAAATTCTACAGCTTTATATTCAACTAAATAGAGTAATTTGTTACTTTATTGCATTAAGATAAAAATGAATCCGAATGTTTTATTTGCTGCGGTTTATTTACTTCTGTGAGAGAAAATCAAAAGCTGAGCGTAAAGTGTGAAGGAGTGCAGTGCACGTACGTGTGTGTTTTCCCATCTCTGAATGTGTGTGTGTGTGTGTGTGTGTGTGTTGGTGGTGTACCCACCATCCTGAGTCCTCTGTTGGGAAGGGCACGGTCCATTCCTCCTGTGTGCAGGTGTCATGGCTGGACCTCTTCATTTGCATATATTTGCATGCTGTCAAACGGAGGTGCTGCTGACAGCTTCCAGAGCCGACTGTCTTCCTGGACCTCGGCCCAATCCTGTCGGCATGGTTACACGGCACGGCGAAATGTGGTGCGGCAGGCTCAGAGCCAGGCGGATCAGCCCCGACGAGGGCTGAGGTGAGGCGTCTTTCAGTGGACACATATCAACTCCAACGACCTCCAAATGTCAGTGAGTGAGGACTGGGGCTGTTTGTGTCTGTTGGTATATGGCTCCGTAAATCCATTTGACACTTTTCCAGCCAATCAGGGAGTCTCGTCTTACGAAGGATGATTAAAAATAGAATATGTGGAAGGTGCTGTTTTTATTTTGGAACATTTCGGCGTCAAAGTCAAGTCATTAAAAATTTGTAAAAAGGATTCGTTGCAACATGTGAATCCATTTTCCCACATGGGCAGACACACAAAAGTACAGACACGCACGGATAAAAACATAATGAACTATCTTAATGTCAGTGATTTATCATTAGAAACAAATTCAAGCTTTTTGTGGGGTTGGAATCAGGGATGGATGTCATTAAGGTTTTATCTGATACCGGCACCAAACCGGGATTTTTGAAACAGTGATGATGCTTTAAGAATGGAAAACATAGAAACTTTGTCCAAGAGCAGTGCCTTTTTCTTTTTAAAGCATTTTGTGATGTGCAAATTGAACAGAGAATTAGGATATTTACATAATATAAATACAACTAAGAAATTAACCAATATAAAATTAAATTTGTAACAAACCATCATAATTATAATAAAAGCAGTGCACGCTATGAAAGATGCTACATTTCTCAGCTTTTAAAAATGACTCGTCAGATGTCTAATCAAATTTGAGGCGTTACCTCACTCGCACAACATCTCCTTCGAGCACTTGTTGCAGGTCTGCATCATTTCAGGTGAATATAACGAAACTTTTGATTGTTTTATCTTACCCTAGATTTCTACTTCTACTTTCTATTTCTACTTCAGTGGAGTCCTTGCAAGTGAAAAACTGATGTGATGTCACATGTAGCGTTGGTACAGCAATAGAGCAAAGTGGGCGTAATTAATAATTCATTGGCACTGAAATGAAGCTTAGAAATCTGTGTTGCTTTTCGGTCTGGTTACTACTGTTACCGAGTATTGGTTTTCCATCCCTAGTTTGAATCAGGGCCATGTACTGAAATTAGTGAAGGCAAGTTCCTGTACAAATGTCTGATGCTACTGTTCATGAAGTTCACAGTGTGGAAGTCACACAAGCCAGTGTCGCCTAGAATTTGGTATCTGGGTTTAACCTTCTTTCTCAAGTGATGGACCAAGCTCTTCTCAGATCTGCGTGATAAAATGTCATTATAGTAGCAGCCTCCACTTTTTGTTGTTCTAACTCCACAAAAGAAGAGTCATAATCCGGTTAAGTCCCAATCACATTGGGCAAAAACATATTTGCACCTTCCACAAATGTTCCCAGGTCAAATGACTCTTCAGTAGTTACTGATATATATCAACTCATCATCAATATACAGTGACAGAAATATGGTACATGGGCTATGTGAGCCTGGTACATCTGTCTGTAACGTATGCAGTTCTTTGTCATCTCAGTCTCAACTTGAATTTTTCTTCCACTTTTCACCCAATTTTGAAGACTCAAGTAAAAGTTGTAAAAATGTAATCACCGCTCTGCTCCGTGCAAACCCTGTTTTCATGTGCACTTCTTACATTGCACCAATGGCTCTAATCAGGAAGGAGTCAGTTGTCTAATTAGAGGCTGATAAAGGCAAGATGTGCTATTTTATGTCTCTGCAGTTTCTGATTCATTTGTAGCATCTCTGTGCTCATCATCACTTAATCTGTGCAACTAACAAACTATTTTATCCACCAAATAACAACAAAACTATAATATATTAACTGATAGAAGAGCAGCAGGGTTTGAACTTTCCTCCCTCGTGTCATCCAGCTCCTCCCTTTCAAACTTAAATACTAAAATAAACAATCTGAAGGTGAGTCCAATCTATCTTTCTAAACTAAACTGCCCTTCACCCCTTCCTCTCACTTCCTGCTGTCCCATACACGCTTTTGGCAGTTGTGCCGGGACCTTTCACAGAGACTTGTTTGGTTCCCAGATTTCTGGACGTTGGGCGCCAAGAGACACCGGAGCCAAAGAGTCAAAACGGACTCTGTGTTCAGTTCCTCCCTCCCTCTCATCTCTGCCTCCTCGGCGGGTGTTTGTCATCCCCCGCTGAGCCAAACAGACGTGTGTTTACCAGTTTACTGTAGCTGGCCAGGGAGGCTTGTCGGTGTGCAGGCCAGCGCTTTGTCTCTCACACTGTGAAACACAACAGCAGTTAGACTTCTCCCTGACAGCATGCTAATCGTCTGATTTAACTCTCCCATGTTTAATCATGAGGGGAAACGAAGGGAGAGAGAGATTATGATAATTGGTTCAAAGTTCTTTTGTGTTGTATCCCATCTGTACACTTTTAGAATGAGGTGTCACTTTCAACATGTCTGTTTCTTTGCGGTGGACAAACATACGGGAGACCGGGGCGCGATAGTTTGGAAAGCAACGCATTTCTCTCTGAGCCTTAAACGTTGCGTCAGTTCTTCATTAAAATGACCCTAAAAAAAGTGGTGGTGAAATATTTTCGGTGCAGGTTATCGGTCATCCGGGTCATGGTGGATTCAAAATTGATTGAATTCAGTGGAGGTTAAAGAGAATTGGGGTGATATGGGATCTTGACTTTTGTTTAGGGCTTTATCAGTGTTGCCATGGAAGATACTGCTGCAGTAACCAAGGTTAGATGTAGTGAAAGTGTAAGTGAGTGAGTTTACGTTGGAGGTAAGGATTGTTTTACAGGGTTTATTTTGATCTGGATGGGTTATTTCAGGGAAGGGTTGCAGTCTTGGAAGGAGAGTTTTTGCATCTTTGTTGAAAACCTTTGCCCTGTAGGTGACATATTAGTGGCAGCAGAGAGACCCTAAGTGAACTTGTAGAATAGAATAAGTGAATGATGGTAAAGGAAGGTTGATCATGCAAAATGTCTTAGATTAAATGTATAAAACATAAATATATCTCATGATCTCTCTCCCTGATCCATAAAGGAAACTATGTTGTCCTCTGCGTCAACATTGCTTTGCATTGACCATCTTGTGACAATTCAATGTTCTGCTGGGAAACTCTTGGACCTGCATTCATTAGTATGGATGTTACTTAGATATGAAGCACCCACCTAGACCAGATCAGACACCCCCACCCCATAGCAATGACACTCCTTGATGGCAACAGGAAGAACAGCACGAGGTGTTGACCCGGCCTCCAAATTGACTAGATCCCAAACTAATCAAGTATCTGAAGGATGATAAACATCAACATATCTGTGGCCCCTCCCCTAAACCCATAGGACCCAAAAAGGCTAAAATTTGGTATAAATTACATATAACATCTTATATATAAGTCTGCTGATGTGATAAACTCAAGACATTTCAGTGTCGTCTAATCAAAACTGTCAAATAAAGTTTTCTAAAACCATATTGAACCTGTTTAAGCCTGTTTCAACTGCAGCTCTACCAAATCAGATGCACCAGTAATAAAGCCAAACCATGCTACACCCATTCTTCTTCACTCTACCAATTACACATTAGACATTTAGAATAAAAGTCACTTTTGGAAAGTTTTCTGTCATCCTTCACTGACTGACGTGACACGGCAGCAGCATCACTACAGGAGAAAACGTGTGAGTGAGTTCTGGTTCCCAGAACATGACATTTACAGACGCTACAGTGCGACGAGCCGCCACAACAGTCCGCGCCCTCTGTGACGCAGACAATGGTGAGACTGTTCAACCACAGACGTACAAGTGTCCCGGCCATCTGTCTGCATGCCCCCACAGAACAAACATTGTGCTACACGCATACACTGCTGCCACCCCCCCAAAACAAACAGCAACCCACTGTCATACATGTGCTAATTCACACAGTGAGAAAAAACCTCCCTCCTGCCGAGCGAAGTTAATACCAAGATCTTATTTTTAATTTAGACAAAATTGAAAATTGCACGATGCATTTTTCCTGCTCCATAATACGATGAAGTGATTTATTTAGATATTGTTTGTGACATAATGGCTTTAGTGGACATGTCGACTAGGATTATAGGTGACTCTGAGTTGCTGGTATGTGTCAACATAAATGATCTGTTTGACTGGCGACAAAAGTTCAGTACTTTGTTGGAGTTATTCTAAGCCTAGAGGACTAAATGGCTTATAATTAGCTTTGTTCTGAACTTTCGTAAACGCCAAGGAGAAACACAACAAATGAAGCCAAAAAAACTGCAAAAAAACTTATTCAAGTGGCCATTTAAGACATAAGACAACGTTTATTTATCCCACATATGGTAAATTACCTTGTCAGTGTGGGCAGAAAATATCAAAGTTGGTCCTCACAGACCTCGATGTTAAATCTTCCAACTTTACAGTTTTGGTATCATTGGTTATTTCTCCATTCATGGCAACTGTATTGTACAGACACCTAAAGTTATCCTTAATGTAGGTCATGGACACACGGGGTGAGAGCTCGTTGCGCTCACAGATTGATAGTTGGCTACGTACACATGTGTCTTCAGTCATGGACTAGGTGAAGCCAGTGCAAACACACTGAGCTTCAAAACTCCTCTTCAGGAAACCTATGGCTGACGTCACAAGGGGTTCGTCCATTTTTTATAAATATACATATATATATATACAGTTAATGGTAATTTCCCAAAATATATCCAAAGTTTATTTCACATTTCATTCAATCATTGTAAATCTTTCATGTACATGCAGTGACCTCTTGTAACACAAGGCAATTCCTCTTTTAGCAGTAATAAATCAGTGGTACCACAAATACACAGACACACAACAAGCTTTAAATCTAAAGAGAGGACTATTTAAGGACCCGATAGAAAGGGTGCATGTGTTTGTGGATGCATGCGTGTGTGTGTGTGTGTGTGTGTGTGTGTGTGCAGCAGCAGCAGAATAAGATCAGGTCACCATACAGTCTCTGTGACAGTTGAGTATTGAAAAGGCTGCTGCAGAAGAGAGATGCCTCTGTTTCTGTGTGTTTATGTGTTTGTGAGGGAGAGACAACACAGTTAAAGAATGAAGAAAGAAAAAGTCTGTTGCCTTTAGACGCATCCTCACTCTCTGTCTAAGAGTATCTATTTTGGAAGTAAGAGCCATAAATTGCGTGTAGTAATTTGCGTGCATATTAAACATGTTTATATGGATACATCTGATCCATTTGGAACAAAAAAAGAATGTGTTTAAACGTTTAGATGCTAAATGAAGATGCATGAATTCCTCTACAATAACAGCAGCCGTGTGTGAGCAGTTACGCAAAGGACAAACTGTTTGTACGCCCTGCTGAGGCGTGTTAAATATAGACGCAGTTTCTATGATCTAAGTTTCTTTCAGGTTTGATAAGTCACTTGTGCTAAATTAATATATTTACATATATATATATGTATATATATATATTACATATTCATTGCTAACTGGATGCAAACGCGCTATTCTGCACCTTTAAAGGACGGAACCCTTAGCACGCAGTTTGTAAACACTTGTGTTTGCACACACAAACCTTTAGCACAGAGGTCTTCAACATTTTTCAGGCCAAGGACACCAAACTGATAGAGAGATTAAGTAGGAACCCCCCCACCTACTATATGTGTGCATGTGTTTGATATTAAACTCGGCCTATTGCTATAATTTAGCATTCAGTATTAAGCTATTCAGATAATACACAGGTTCAAATAGTGATTTTTCTTTTAATTCCAAACATGTGCATCAGTAGCGTGGCCATGCAACTGCTGTAAACACAAACATACCTTACATAAACATACATACGTGGTATTTCACCTGAGAACTGAATAGACTCTTTTCAAATTTGTGGGGGAAAATAAAAATATATATATATTAAAAAAAAAGTCTAATCAACCCCCCGGTTTAATAACTGTGTTTTAGCAGATCTGGTCCTTAGTGTAAAGGAGTTAAAATGGCAACACGTAGATGAGTGCTGGTGGAGGACTTTCTGTGTGTGGGGAGCTTGTTTTTACATTTCTGAAAAAATGTTAAGGCTCCAAAACTACTACTACTAAACTTTGTAAGTGAAGCGAGCAACACTGAACCTTTGACTGCGCTCTCATAGTCGTCCGACGCCGCCACGTGCGGGTTAACAATTGCCAACCAAAGCATCATGGCACGCATGCCAAAGGGCTCCCGGTGCGTATCCGCGCAGTGCCAGAGGGTACATATGAGAAAACCAGCCGCACACAAAGAATCAAGGTTTTTTACGCCACGTCCCTTAGTCTTCTATAGACATGTAGTGAACTCGCAGAATACACAGGAAATGTCTTTATGCCGCTTCTGACTTGTGAACACTGGCTGCTTTTGTGCATGTGTGTGCGCATGTGTGTGTGTTTTATCCCATTCAGCGTATCATCTAATGACAAAGGCAACGCAGCCTGGGAGACCAAACACACACCTGCATCCAAACCCACAGTGGAGACACTCATGTGACGCTCTGAATGGTGTCACTTCTTTCTTTCTCTTTCTTTGTTTTCTTTCTTTCTTTATTTCTCTCCTTCTTTCTTGGACCACCAGCGACAGGCCGACCACTATAATCCGTGTACCATCAGCCTGACGTGCACAGAGACGTCCCTGTTTTCAGTATGAGAGACAGTTGGCGGTAACAGTGTAATTCACAGTGAGTGCTGTCACAGTGAGGGAAGCAGAGGCACATTCACTGTCTAACAGATGGCTCATACATGCTGCCGAGTCTGAAAACCTCCCATTCTCACACTCAGATGTTTCAAGGAGCAGCAACTGTTTCAATGCCTGTTTGTTTTCCTCAGGAACGACAGAAAACACATTTTCAGCTGGAAAATTAGAGCTCGAGCTCGGAAATAAATCTCGTCTGTTTGGTGGAAACATAAACGGGCTGTCGACTGGACTGATGTGAAAATATAAAAAATAAAAAAGCTCCTTCTTCTACACTATAACATACGTTCTTTTTTACTGCCTTTGTCAAAGTTTTACTTCTTTTATCCGTCAAAGCAAATTGTTGCCGCCAAAATAAATCCATGCAAACGTTTTACAATCTGCTACTTAAGGTTTGTTATGGTCTGGACACATAAACTTGCTTGGTTAAGGAGTCAAATTCAGAATCAGAGTCTCTTTATTTTACAGTGTACATAGGAATTTTAACTGGTGTATCAACGTCACTTTTATTAAATAAAAGCAAGAAAAAAATATGTATATACAGAATTTAGAAATATAAAAAAATGGAAATATACAGTGATGCAATGACCTGAATAAATACAGACAAGAAATGGCCGTTGCTGTGGATGGTGCATGCAGAAATGTGACTGCGTGTCTTAGTCAATAACAGTCAATGACTGTTGAGGTGTATGTTGGGTTTGGTCCTGAACCTGAGAATTGTGGTCCTGGTTAAAATAAACCCAACAAAAATCACATTTATTTAAGCCTGGTAGTGACCACATGGTATCAGTGGACAGCAACGTACCCAGGGAACCGTTTTCTAAGTTTAACATGAGACGAGCATAGGATGTGGTGACAGAGTCACACACTCCAACCTTGATGCAGCTTGAATAACATAGTAACCGTTTTATGACTTTGCCATTTCTTATGAAGATATGAATATTCCAGCTCTGTCATTTATGGGATTAGTGGAGTAGGTCTAGATCATACTCCAGCTCAAAGTAGGGAAATAAATATACAAATATCTTCGATTACTCTGATGGATTAATTAACAATTAACCTCTCATCATTCCAGCCTTTTTGCAACAAACAAACAAACACACCACAAAAAAACCTATTTAGGACATACCACAAGTAAATTAAATGCTGTTCATGAACATTTTGGAGCTCATTCATGGTCTTGGTCTCTTTTCAAAGCCAAGAAGTTTCTATCACAGAAGTCAGAATCTTTAAAAAATAAGAAGTTGTTGGTTGGTTCGTCTGAATTTTGTTGTCTGGGTTGCTTAATTTCTGTAACGACTCTTATCAGTGAAATGAAGAAACTGACATGTTGCATTTATTCAAACATATCTCATGCACAGAGCTCTGATTGGTTTAAAAAGATGCTGCTGTCCCATATACAACCCAGAGGAATGTTAAAGGGTTAACCCAATTAACTAATTAACTTAACTAACCAATTTAACTTCAGTTTAATAAACACAGCCATGGTTAATATGTGATCTTTAATAATCAGTCTTGTTTTCGTCCTAGTGCCTCTCTCTCACCACAGGATCGGCCCTCGGTCGCTCTCCGCTGCTCCCTTTACACCTTAAAGAGCAATAAAGCTGAACAAAGTTCAGGCGGTGCTGTGAAGAGCGGCGCTGTGCTCTGTGTGAGCTCTCACAAAGTGAAGCTGGTCAAGGAGAAAAGCTGCAGATCTGATCTGTGGGTGATACGATCAAGATGCTCCGTGGAGATGCTTAAAAACACCTTCTGGGAATAATAATGAGAACATATCTTCATCGTGTTCACTACCTATAACGACTCTCTTAACCTTCAAGTAACACCAACAAAAATAGCAACATTTTTAGGTCTTAAAGCTTTGGTGAATTTTGCATCTTTACTATAAAGAACTAGTGGCAAGTTGAAAGGAGCCCCAATCTGTTGGTAGATGAAGTAGGGACTCCCCTACCTACTGTATGCGTTCTATATTAAACTCAGCCTAGTGCTATTTGTAAATATACATTATTAACATTTTGCATTAATCAAGCTATTAAAATAATACACAGGTTCAAATATTCACATATATATATAAATAGCTGCACTATTAGCTTCTCTTCTGCTAATGCTGCAGTGCGACTGGGATTTCGTATTGGGACTGAACAGGCTCTGGGCCAATAGTGGGGAACCTGACAGCGTGTAATATGCAGCCTTGTGATTGGCCGGGCAGCGATAGGGGCGGAGCTACTGTGTACAGGAGGCTTAGATTGACAGGTCTAGTGTGGGAGTGTGGGAGACAACTCCTGTATCGCTGAACGAATGAGGTGGTGACTGAAAGATAACGTCTTCAGCCTCCGTTTATCCCTTTACTAAAATATGTTAGATTCATATTAATGTGTATTTAAAGAAATTTAAATTTGTGGGGGAAAACAAAAAAAATATATATATAAAAAATGTCTAATCAACCAAAGATTTTGCAACCCCCATGAAGTACATCCACAAACTCTATGTTGAAGACCTGTGGTTTAAAGTTTAAATCTCACATAATAAAACATAAAACAGGTCATTTCATTGTGTAGCTGTGGAGGTTTCGACAAAATAAACCTGGAATCTTTTGAGTTTTCTTTTTTGGCACTAAGCAAAAACAGTGAAACAAAGGGGACCAAGATCATGACGTCTTCTGCAGAATCCTGCACCTTTAATTCCAAACTGTCTCGAGACGCCTTACAAAAACCCGGCCTAAAACCCCCCAGAGCAAGGCGACGATATAAGAAAACAGAAAGAAATCTTGAGAAGAGCCCGGCTGATATCGAGGGCGTCCCGGCTACATCTAAGAGAAATTACACGTGATCATTGCAAGTTATAACTGGGGGTTGAGGTCTGTAAGAGGCCGAATAAACCTACTGTAGTGACCCATGCCTGGATATTGTTTCCCAATTAGCCAGAAAGGCAGTCATTTCTACAGAGACTGCCACCAACATCTGAAACAACAGCCAGTGTATTTAGCAATTAGCCCCAGTGTGGCCCAATGGGAGAGGGAGTGTCCTGGCAGAGGGAGAAAACATCAGGGACGAACCTGGAGACAGAGCCGGGTAGAGACGACTAATTTCCCTCAGGAGGACTCAGATGAACACACAACCACAAATGCATGAATACAAAATATATACACACACAGGGACATAATGCACGCAGACATATATTCAGCCACGAACACATACACATGGATACACACACACACACACACACATACACACTACGTCTTTCTGTCTTTGATAAAATCCTGGGGGAGTTCAGCTAGTAGCTACAGTGTTGACCAGTGTGTTGTGTTCTCACTGTGTATCTCTCGTCTAATGAGGAGGTGCCAGTTCCACCAGTTAATTTAGCAGAAGACAGTCGCACACTGACTCACACTGACATTTATAGGCAATTAGGACCTGCAGGAGAAAAGTGTTTGTCTGCGTGCATCTGCGGGTGTTTGTGTGTTTGTGTGTGTGTGTGTGTGTGTGTGTGTGTGTGTGTGGTAAGTGCAGCAGTTAGGTCAACATTTTCATCAGTTCAAAACTGACAGAACAGCCCCGTGGCTAATTTTGTTTGCATACAGATAATGGGGAGACATTATTTTAATTGCATTATGTCTTGTAGACATTCAATTCTGTGTATTTTACAAGGCCTGTAACTAGAGCGCATAAGTGTGCATGGGGGCATTTCTGTTCACACAGACACACTGATGTGTGACATTTCTGTAATGGAGTTGACTCGTTTAGAAATTTCATGAATTTAGTTGTTTTCGATTTACTCTCTGTCTTTGATTAATTATATGTTACATAATATGTTTATTTTAAGACAAGTATTACCAGACTCTAGAGAAGATCTTTGCATGGGTGAACTGATCAAAGTTTAATCTGAAACTCTTAGCATATATGACCCCTGCACAGTTTGTAAACAGTGTGACGTTTTTTGAGGGGCGGGGCTTAGCTGGAGGCAAAACATCTCAAACACTATAGCCCGTAAACGCCAGTTAGCATATTTCAACGGACTGTTTTGGCAAAAATGGACGAGGAAAACGCATATTTTAGAGAATACACTAATACACTCACTCCCCGAGACCGTGAGTGTTATTTTAAAGATGATTCTGACTGATGGGACTATATTCACTGACCAGTACTCTCTCACTCACTGGATGGACAATTTGACCAAACGAGGACACAGAGGGGACAAAAGTCTGGTCTGTCTTTATCAAGTGAAGCCTCTCCAACAAAGATATTACAAGAAGTAAGTGGAACCACTGTGGAGCATGTTTGCATTAGCATGTATCAAGAATGATTAACTTAACGTTACTTCGGTCACAATTTAGTGTAACCTATTACATTAAAATTGAAACTGAAAATTTGAGACTTGGTGGTGTGGTGGACAGCGCTGATGCCTTACACCAAAAAGATTCTGGGTTGGGACTTACCTCCAGATGACAATGTTTTTGCAGCAGTTCAATGAGGATTTAAATAATAAACTATTGATGTAATGTAATTCCGTTGGTAATTCCCTTTTACACTGTGCACATAATTTGGTAATAAATTAATCGCGTTCAACCAAAGTCGTCTACGACTGGCAGTGGCTGATATGCGATAAATCTTCAAGTTAGTGTTTTTTACTCATCTGGTTTTGGCACCAAAAATACAGCAAGACGAATTTTTGCTGGTCACCTCAGGCTTCCCCCTGTTTTGCCTCCAGGTAACATGTCACAGTGTCGTCGGCCATGAAGGAATCTATTTATCAGGCACCTCCACCACCTCTATTTATTAGGGGTCCAGAGACTGAAGTACAGAGGGAGACTTGGATTATACTCTGGCTCCTTCTTCCACCACTGGGCCAAACCTTACAGCCGCTTAACAGATAAAATACAGACAATGTACAAACAATGGGCCAGACAGGCGGTTAGTTGGAAGCTGACGTCAGAGCATCAGTTTAAAAAAACTTGCCTCTTATCTCTGTGAAGGTTCTCAGTCATCCAGGTCATGGTTATCCAAAAAAGTGTTGGATAAGGTCAGCTGGACTTGTAGAATTTCTTCTTCTTCCATAATATTATGGAAATTAGTGACCCCAGTTTCTGGTCAAGCAAGTTTCCGGTGAGTGATACGCACATAGCTTTTCCTATTTAAACTTCAATTTCCCACTAGTTCATCAGAACTGAAGAAGCTCCTCGGATGAGTGGGCGAAATGTCTTCAAGAAATTCTACAAGTCCAGCTGAGCTTTTTTTTGGAGAACTTGCCTCTTAGGTACATAAACGTGAATAAAAACAGGAATCATGACTTTCTATTTTAAGTTACTTTAAGTGTCTCCCACCAACTCTGAAATCTCTGATTTATATTTCCCCTTTGAATATGAAAAACCTTTAGGAATTTAATTCAATGAAACCTTTGCATCCAACCATAATTATCCCAAAAATGTCACATTCACATGGTCTCACTGAGGTTGTAGGGTTTTGACATAAGGACCCAGTGGTTTGTATTTCCAGTCCTCAAGATAAACCAACCGACTCCCTTACAGCCAGTCAAAGGTCAACAAACAGAGCTGAAACGGTGCGGCAGCGATCGCCTGCAGGATCGCACGTGATGTAATGCTGCTTGCATCACACTGTATCTCCCCCAGCTGATGACAGTCAGGCCTGTTTCCCCTGCCAGCACAACCCAGCTGCTATGAGGCAATGTAGTCTGCCAGGCACAATACGGCGTGTCAGCCCTCAACAAAGGAGAACTTGTGCTCCCTGGATGGCATCATTGTCACAGTTTTTTTTTTTCTTTTCAGGAGGGAGGGCTTTGGGGTTTGTTGTTGTTGTTGTTTAGTTTTTTTTTTGTTATTGTTGTTTTAGCTATATGTCTCTCTAGGTTAGCCAGTTATTAACCCGTGCATTGTTGGCCGCGAGACAATAGATGAAGCGCGTGATGATGCACAGACTAGAAGTGGGTCATGGGAAGAAGAAGAAGGGGTATGATGGTGCCGTGGGACTGCACAGAGTCTTCTTTAGGTTTTTGGGGTGTTAAACCAGGTCAGCGGGGTCAGACACAATACACCAAGTTCAAGTTCACCAGGCTTCTCACACATTGAAATGCATAGCATAGTATAGCATAGTACAGTAACATAGTATAGTTTGTTTTTGTGATGTTACCGAGAGACATTTTTTAAGCATTTTCAGGCATTTTTATTCTCACATTGTGGAAATAAATTCATTAACGTAACTTAATTAAGAAATGTAAAACTTTTTCCCCCCTTTTTTTGGGACGCCAAGGACTTTAATGTGCACAAAAAACAGGTATCACAAAAACAGGCATTATTTACAAAAATTTTCTTTTTACTTTAAAATAGTTTTTTACATAAATTTTGATTGTGTTTTTCTGTCAAATCATTAAATTGAAGTATAAGGGTCTAATACATGTCATGAAGGGATTAAAAATTAAGAGTAAATCATAATAAATCATCAAATGCTCAACTTTGTGGTAATGAATAACAGTGTTTCGGTAGTGAACACTTCATAACGACACTATATTTAACTATACACATAAACAATAAAGTGTTCTGTTGTGGGGCTGTAGCTCAGGCAGATAGTGTCACCATCATTATGTTGCATGAACCAGTCCTTCATTTCCTTTGTGTTTGGGTTGTTATCTGAATCTTCGGCCAACCTAGACGAATAATAGATGACCTTAATTAGAAATATTCAACCGATAACAACAAAATCAGTGGCTCATGCTAAAAAATTACAAATTTTTATTTACAGACCATGTACATTATTGATCTCCCGTCTTCTACAAGGTAAAATGACAGTTTCTCACAGCAAATTAAAGCGGTGTTAAGATTCTACCACGTCTGCAGCAGTTGGCTTTCTTTCCTGCAGGTACTCTCTGCTTCTCTTAAGTAGAAGTGCACTGACACTGTCCTCTGCAGGTAAATGCACTTGATAAAAACCTCATGCAACCCAACTTCAAAGAAAAAAAAAAACAGGGTTCAAGTGTTGCTCGCTGTAATTTGCTAAGTACGTGTAATTTGTGAGTAGAGTGTTGGGGTTAAAATAGACTCAGATATATTCACTGAGGCTTTACAAGAAAAAAATACATGGGATTATAAACTGTAGCTGTTCTGAGCCGTGAAATGAAACTGACCCTGTGCACAAGTCCCGTGCTATACTTCTGTAGCGCAATGAATTTCTCAAGATGTCTCCCAAAACCTCCCAAAAATATCAATATTTCCACGTCTACATGCAGAAATGCGTGTAATGTATTTGAAACCAGTCACTGTGTGTAATGTAAATATGTTTATTTAAAAAAAAATTATAATAACAACCCAAGATAATTTACTATGTTTATCTGCAATTTTTTTTTATCTTTAACCTCTTGAGACCCTTCGTCCTCATATGGGGACATTAAGTTTCTAGTTTGTAGCAGATTATTCTGCGTCATTTAGACCTGTTGTCCTCATAAGTGGACGCTTTGCTCTGAAATCTAGTGGCAGCAAAAGGTCAATACATTCATTCATTCTGCAGCTGATCACGGGACAAAAGCCTCAACGTGTTTTAAGGTTGAATCTTGTTTGTTTATGCTCTTTAACTTTTCTAGTTTGATATGATTCACAAATTTAACAAATTGTATCAATAGTAACGAGCTTCTCTAATTAGGAATTACTCGTTTGAGGACGTTGGGACTTGATTGTTTGCAACACAGCACACCAATTTTCAGGGATTGAATTAGTTTCATGCATTTGATGCACATTAGTGACTTCATTGTATTAAAACAATGAAATGAAATAATCCCTGTGTCCACATATGAGGACTTTTTTTTTCTCTTTTCCCATAAATACTTCCTGTTCAAGATGATGCTCAGTTTTTATGCTTCTTATTTCTACTAATCCTAAATATCTTGGAGAAATTAAAAGTGCATTGCAAACAAAACTTTGGGTCTCAGGAGGATAAAAAGTATTTATATATATTAATGATTTTAACTCATCACAGAGACGGTTGGTGAAATGCACCGACTACATTTAAACATATTAGTTCATGTACCCGATTAATCTGGGTGAGAACATGTCCTGAATGCAGGTGAAGGTGTTTAATTTAATAAAGATTGTGTTTGTTGAGTTTTGAGTGGTTTAGCTGAACCTGCAGGAACCTGATGGATATAGAACATGTGAGATTTATTTCCTCCGCTGTGTTAAGTTGCATGTGCGTTACCTCGATTAGTCTCTTGGTATCTTTACCTTCGACTTCTTCTGTGCATCGTCTGATAATTGAGGACTCGTGTCTCTGTGATCAGATGCTGTGTTCACCTCTGAAGACCCGAGAAGAAGAAGAAGAAGAAGAAGAAGAAGAAGAAGAAGAGACTGTCCACTCTTAGTATTTCAACCTCACATGTGTGTTGCCACAAAGTAACTCCTGCTCTGTTCCCTCTGCTCCTCCTCCTCCTCCTCCTCCCCCCTTGCTCCCTTGATGTAGAGTTAAAGTCATAATCCCTCCCCCTTTCCCTCACCCCTCCATCTCACTGTGTCCCTTGAGCTTTGCCCGTCCTCATTAGCGGGTATTTTTCCCATGTTTGTTAATTGTGTCCTGCTTTTTGCACCACCTGCCCCTCCCCCCTCCACATCTCCCTCTCTTTTCCTCCCCTCTCCCCCCCCACCACCCTCCACACCCATCTCCACCACCTCCGCCGCCGCCGCCGCCCTCCTCCTGCCTCCCCCCTGCTCATCTGTGCTCTCTAACAGCCACTAATTGTCATCATAAGGATGTGTTCGCTGTCACAACTGGAGAACAGACTGTAGACCGACAGTGTGCAGCCTGGCTCCTCTGGCCCCCGGAGGCCTCTGCACTGGTGTCTGGGGGCCCGGAGGACCTTAGCAGGCAGGAAACCTCCCTCTGCAAGTGTGGCTAATAAAGACAGGGTGAGAATTTTACCTGGCTGACAAAGAGAGGTGCAGCCGACTCAACAAGAGCAAACTGGGAATTAAGTGAATGGTGTGGAACAGCGGCTGTCTAATGAGCTATGACTATGTTTCTAACAATACAGCGCTACAGTAACACGACGTAAACAGGGACGTGGTCCCACCGCCGAGGATTTCATCACTCCGACGCTCACACAAGTCCTACAGCGATGATCGTCATTTCTTCCTGTAATCTTCCTCGAGTTTTCTTCTCTGTCTTTTATTAGAAAGTAAAATCCTGAAGATCTGAGATGAGATTTGAGGCTCAAGTTTGTTACGTCAGCGCTGAACCACCCGATCCAATCTGCACTTTCTTACATCCACCCTTTACGCCTCTGCAATCACTTACAAAGTCACTAAATAAAGTATGAATGTGACGCCACTCACTCATTTTTTAGCAGACATCTTTATCAGTAACAGAACTCCTCGTGCACTGTAGCTGATACAACACATTACTACAAAATTCCACCCGATACGCAGTGATGCATTTGTATGTGGTAACATTTTTATTGTTTGAAACCAGGGGCCTTCAACGTTTTTCAGGCCAAGGGCCCCCAAACTAATGGAGAGATTAAGTAGGGAGATTATTATCATCATTTTGCATTCGATATTAAGCTGTCCCTTATCCCTTTTTACTAAAATATGTTGGATTTGTGTTGATATGTATTTAAATAAATTCAAATTCGTGGGGGAAAATTTAAAAATAAATAAATAATATAAACTATAAAATGTCTAATCAACCAAAGATTTTGGTTTCAAAAATCCTTTGAAAAAAGAAATAAAGAATTATTTACTATTTTCAACCAAATTGGAAAATAGTTGACATATAATATTTCTGTTAAAACAAACCATTATAAACTCACTTTTACCTGTTGGTGTCAAACACAAATCTAACTCCAAAGACAAACTTTAAACTGTAGCGAGTTTCTCCTACAGAACGTGCACCCATCATTTTTAATGTCACTGTTTTTGGTTAATGTCAAATCCTTTTTTAAAGCATCCTTCAGGTTTATTTGTTTTCTTAAATTAATTATTGTGGGAAATTTTTCAGCTTCATTTCAGTCAAAAGAAATCCTGAGACTCCAAAGGAAAGAAGTGAATTAACTGAAATATTTTTTCTTTTATTAAAGACTGACTACCACTTATTAGAGTATATTTTCTTAGTAAATATAATGCATCCTAGAAATGATCCTAAGTGACTAAATTGTTTTGCTAACTACATGTGTGTGCAGCAATGCTTTTATTTCATGAATAAAAGTCTGCAGTATGTGGTGTCTGGGCATGCGACACAATAAAGCCTTCGCTTAATATTTATTTTGTGTATTAAACGTTCATTTATCAGGACTTTTCTAAACTGGCAAATGTTAAACTGAATTCCCATGAATAAAAAAATGGACACTGTGGACTTTCTCTGCATTTAAAGCAGACAACAAATCCTTCGTCTAACCTTGACCAAGTGGCCTAGTCCATAAATAGAACAATAAATAAGTTTAATAATGGGTTTTATTTCATTTTTAGAAGAATTTTGCAGAAAAATGTGCCATTGCACATATAACCGACCCATTACGGTTGAATGCAACCTGCCGAATACATCTTTTACACATTTCCTACATCACTACGGTAGAAGACGCATAGTCGTCCACAACGTATTTGCAGTTCACTTGTATAGAAACATAATGTCTAACAGACAGGCTTGTTGTGTCTACGTTCATGCGTGTCTCACACACACGTAGTGTGTGTGTGCATCTTTGCGTGCAAGTGGGAATTTGTGCTTTTGCGGCATGTGTGCCCCCAGCATGGGGCCGTGGCGGGCCCCGTGCCGGCCAGCTGGAGGCTCAATCTGTTGAGGGGGTCCGCTGCTCAGTGGTGGGAGGTCGGCCGGACCCGCAACGGCACCCGGACCATTTGCCCCGGCCTCCCCTCTGACCGGGACGTGCGGCTTGGCAGGCCCAGCCAGGGACTGACAGCTCCGCACAACCCAATCCACAAGACACTGCGGAGGGAGGAGGTGGAGGAGAGGGGGGGGAGGAGGAGGAAGGTTAGACGTACAGGAGAGGAGAGAACTGATAGGGTAGGATGCCGAGGTGGTGGCAACTTTGAGGAGGGAGGAGAGGGGGGGAGACCAGAAACAGCAGCGGAGCAAAGACCAGAAGAGAGACGGAGATTGAGACAGACGGGAAAGTTTAGAGGCAGATAAAAGAGGAAAAGGGTAGAATAAGGGTTAAAAATAAATAAATAGGAGGTGGAACAGAAGAAGATTCAGATTAAATATTGTTTGAAGTTTTTATAAATGATTATGAGATATTATTTTGATCATGAAGTCAGTTAGATATAGATTAAGGATTAGAGTTAATCCTAATTGGGAAATTTCACAGCAGCAATGTACAGACACTCAACATGATACACACTATGTAACAGGAAAACACAATATACTATATACACAATATTTACAAGAATTATATAAAAGAAACAATGTACAGAGTTTTATCTGTCACATACAGATGAGGAATTATGAGTCCTGAGATATAAGAAGTTCGGGCTAAACAAACTAAATTGAGACTTAAAGACTTTAGGATAAAGTAAAAAGTTAAAACACAGGAAAAACAATACCCCTTTTTATATTTTGATTAATTTATTCAGCATATATAGGCTCACTCTTAATGCACGTTGTCCGAACCTTTAAACTTCTCTATCTGACTTTAAATACATTAACTATAATGATATATAGTAATAAATCCCTCAGGTGAGGACATTTTCCTTTCACTATGAAACCTTTAGGACTGAACGTGCGGAGATTTTACTTGTGAAGTGTTATATTAGCACCACTTGAGTAAAGGCTCTGAATACTGACCAGTGATTGCAAAATGTTAAAGAAGCAGCTGATACCAGGTCCATATCAGACCTTAACCGATGTGATCATTGTTTACCTCTCGTATTTGAAGAGATGCATCAAAAACCTGCAGACATGAAATGTTACATTTTTTCATATGAGGTCACAGATTCAGAAAACCAGAGCTTTTTCTTCCCCCCGAAAAACTCCACACGAGGTGAAATATTTTAAACATGTTTCACCGTGAGCCCTCTGCACATCATCCTGTAGTGTAGGCATGTTTGTGTGTGTGTCTTTACCACACCGGTTCGCTGCTCTTTCTCTGTCTCTGACAGTTTGATGCAGGGCACCGGGGTTACATCTGAGGGAGTGTTTTTAGCGGTCACCAGTCTACAGAGGGGACGCTATAGCTGGCACCATCTGGTCATGAGATCCAACGTTTATCTGGCACAGTCTTGGCCAATGTCCATACCTGCTTGTTTTACACACACACACACACATGCAGACACACACACACACACACACACACACTTTGTGGGGGTCAAGCCATTCTAAACGGCAGGCTGAGAGCAGATGTCCATCAACCCTCCCAGTCCAGTTAATTAAGCAGCATCACAAACAGCAGCAAGGAGACGACTCGCATGCAGACACGCACACACACACACACACACACACACACACACACACACACACACACACACACACACACACACCACACACGCACACACATGCACGAGCATACTGTACATGGCCACAACCAGACGGTCCAACGGCTGTTTGTCCGTAGGGGGAAAAAAAGTATGGATTGTCATGTATATGCACACGTGTATAAACATGTTGGCGTTGGAACCAAAAAAGTGTCAAAGTAAAAGTTTCTGATAATGTGAAAGAGACATTAGAGGTTAAAGTATCTTCATAACACTGTTCTATCATATAGGAGCTATTAGCAGCCAAGTTCCAGCTATGAATGTTGTAGCAGTTATTATTGAGGTGGTAATTACGTCAATCCTGCCAACGTGCATCTTATTATTATTATTATTATAATCTTTATTTAACAAATCACGTGACCATTGTCACTGAATCTCCGTTTCAACTTTTGTAGAAAGTGCTAATTTCAACCTATATGCCAGTTTTAGACCAAGTTAAACTAGACTTATTAGAAATCATTTACGCCACACTTTTTCCTGAATATTTCTGTCTGGTGCACATGAGAAACGGTGAAAAGTAAAACACTAGCAAGCAGAAAACTGTTAGCTAGCTTCAAGTACTTGAAAGCCAAAAAAATATATATTTTAATGGAAGTAGTTATAAAAAGCTTTGTTGTTTGCGATATTTGTACATAAGCTTTTGAAATTTACACTTTAGATTTGCATTCTGTGTTATAAAAAAACGGTTCATTAAACATGTTTGTGGTTTTCACAGTGAAAAATCCAACTTTATCTTCTCAGATTTGATGGTTTTAGTGTGATTTTAGGTCCAGTGTGTTAATACAGTCTGTAAAAATGAATGACACATGTGAGGTTTTGTGCAAAAGAATGAAACCAAACAGGGCAACAATAGTTTTAGAGATGAAAGATAGAAAATAAAGGTAAAAACCAGAAGTAGTCATGAACGGCCAATTATCCTCTGGGCTCCAGAGGGTTAACAAGGTACGTCCCATAGAGAGGGAGCTCATATAGTTCAATTTGAACAGTTTCAATACGTGATTTCATTAAACATGGACATAAAAGATAGAAATAACAATTGAAAAATAAAAAAATAAAACATTTACACTCAAATAAAACATTTGCTCTCATGAAGCTGAGATATAATGGGTTTTATCGTGGACTTAAATACATTCATAGACACCGGATTCTGGAGTTTGTGCTCTAACTGTGAAATGGTCCATGTAGTCGGAGCAGAAAACCTAAAAGCTTCCTTCCTTCCTTCTGTTCTGACCTTAGGGACACTAAGACCATCAGTAGTGACGTCACCCTGAGGCTTTGTCCAAGTATACATATCAGAGTAACTGGTTCTAGATGTAACTTCATCACAAGTCTTTGATAAGAAAGTGGCCAAATTGAACAACAGCACTAGTTTTCCAAGGCTAATAACCTGTAGAACACGTTTTAGATCTAACACCACAATCAGCAGAACAACACACTGTTTTTAAAACTGCTCCAGGAAGTTTTGGTGAAGTTTTACAGTTTTAGGACAAAAATCTTTAGTTTAGGGGCAAATAATTTCTTGGTTGAAGTTGAAAGTGCATTAATTCCCACAGTTGAGGAAAATTTGTTATTATGGTTACGAATCAACACACTTTATAATTGTTAATAGTGTTTTGTTGACCCATCCATCCACACTAAACACACTGTAAAAACTTGAATTAGTTCGCTCTAGTCTTAAGTTAACATTAACTGAACTAGATACATTCAGTACTTTTAGTTTATTTTTAGCAAATCACATTTAAGAAAAGTTCTCGCTCTTAAGAAAAATGAAAATACGAGCAGTCGCTCTGACTTCAGTATTTTCCTGTGCTCCCTCTTTCTCCCGCTTCTTACTTCTTTAGACTTGGTATCAGGGCGGCACAGTGGAGTGGAGTCTTAATAGAAAACAACATAATTATTCGGAAGAATTATATGTACTTTTCTTCAAAACTTAAGATTATGAGTTAGCCTTCAAAACTTCTATTAAACTATAAACATCTACTGCAGAGAGTCGAGTTAAATGTTTGAGATCTGGTGGCCTTTGAGTTTTAACAGTGCTTCTTCTCCTCTATTTGACTCTGAATGTGAGCACAGTTTATTCTGAGCATCATAAACTCATCACTTAGTTGATTTTATATAGTTTGATTTCTACTTGACACCTTCCTGTCGGCTATTAGAAAGTTTTTAGAGACTTCAGCACTGATTTCATTTTTCTAAACCTAAACCCCACTTCTTTTATACAGTCCATGCTGCAGAGTTAAATTCCCCTGCGTTGAAACATTCACCTTAAAAAAAAAAGGTTTGTTCATTTCAGCTGAACTCAATTAAGAGTTTGATAATAAAGACATTTTGTGTCAGTTGCACATTTAAAGTCTGTAAAAACAAGAAAACGTTTAAATACATAATCCCTGTAACTCTTCTCTCTCTTAGACTTAGCCTCTCTGCACTTCATTCATGTAGCCATGTTTACATCCTTTATGGATCTTATACAGTTTCAGAAACAGATTCACAAAACTTTATTTATCTCCAGGGGTCAATTAAGGTCACACAGAGCAGGCAACGATGCAAACTCAGTTAGAGATTTAGGTAACATAGGATAAACAAATGGAATAAATATATCATGGAATAATTGAAAAAGCGAACACACACCTGGTCGTGAGTAGTGACTGAACACGTATATATACATTATGTGCAAATTCAGTCTTGTTTTGCACATTATGTTTCTCACATGTGCTTTAAATTGCCTTAAATAAAGTTTCCTGAACATGACTTTGAAAAGGAACTTTATACAGCACATATCACGATGATGACTTTGGTGTCAGTTGGTAACTTTAACTTAGGAAATCAAACAGAAACACAAACAGACAGTCCCTCAGACCTTCAGACCTACAGATTTAAAGCTGTGCCTGCGCTGGTGTTAGTAATAAGAATCCATAGTTGAATCCCGTCACAGACGAGTGAATGAAATGTCCTTTGTCCAGCAGCGTTTCTCTCACTAGACACGTTACCCAGATTCGACATGCGCTTGTTACCGGGGCCGGCTGCTCTCTGTAGTCGATCGTGGCATCATATCAGGGCTGGTGAAGGGCCTCAGTGTTTTTGCCGCTATTGTCATCGCAGCAGGCGGCGGCGGCGGTGGTGGGGTGAAGCAAAGGATTGTGTGATCCAATGAAGCGTGCTGTTATCAGAGACTTGAAGCTGACATCATCCCCATTGCCTCAGTGTGGAGCTGCATGATGCACAGCAGGTCAGCGAGGACGCTGAGGGAGAACCCCTCACATCCACAGCACGAATCTGCTACACAAACCTGTTTATGAGGCTTTGCTTTGCAGAAACCTGATCCCTGAGCAGCTACGATACTTGGAGGAGTTTTGTAACTTTTGCAAATGTCCTGTAAATTATAATAATTCTGTTGTGCTCTAATTTTTTACCTGCCACTTACAATGAACTGTTTCGTGTTTGTTGCCGTCTCATATTGAAGTTGAATGTTTGAACATGAAAAAGATTTAAGTTCTCGTGGATTTTGAAGTTACATGACAATGGGCTGAACTTGATAAACTCTGCTTCCTTCAGCTCTTTCTTAAACTTGTACCTTCACACTGTGTCATTTAATGAGTTTATATTTTTCTTCCTTTTCTCGATTACTCTTTGTTTTTATGATTGTGCTTGTTTGAGACAAATAAAAATCAAATCGAATCATATGACATATAAACCTGTATCTGAATCTGAACTATGTGGGAGACTCAGTTTTATAATTAAACTTCAGATTTTGCAGCCTGAGGCGTCACTAACTCGATCTTTTCTAAAGACTTGTCTTAATTTGTAAAATAACAACAACATATTAATCAGACTAAAGCATAATCGCACATATTTTGTTACTAGACCTCTGACAGTTAGGTAAAACTGTTTAAATCTTTTATTGTTTGAACCCTTTCTTGCTAGAAGCCTTCTTGACCTCTGCTCCTCCTCCTACTTCTACAGCCTGGCACTGCAACATATTTAAAAAGACGGACACTTAGTGAGGGAGTTTAAGATGCTCGGTTGCACATCTGTCTCTCTGTCTGTCTGTCTGTACTTTGCAGACTCGTGCACAGAATATTCAAACTGCTCGGGATTCATCAAACAGACAGAAAACAACAGGTTTCTGTCAACCAGTTTGTTTTATTCTGCCAGCTGCAGTGGATCTGCGAGGGTTCACACGAAGAAGAACTGAAGCTCCCTGTGGTTGGTTTTAGTCGGATCAGAAGAAGAAGAAGAAGAAGAAGAAGAAGAAGAAGAAGAAGAAGAAGAAGAAGAAGAAGAAGTCACACCTGCACTGACTTATTTGTGCTGGTCTGTTTTGTAAGAAATCAAGTATAGTGACCATGTAGTTGGCTCCTGTAGTGGAACTCGTCTGCCCTCTACTGGTGAAAAAGCAGAGAGCCTTGTTTTGAAAATACCATTAAAAATAGCTAAATCCTACAACTCTTCAGTCGTGCCTGTTCATGATATATGAAAGACACGTATGATCTGCGTGATGAGTTGCTGTTTCTCATGTTTTGTTCTCTTGCTAACTTAGCCTCTAGAGTCTTTTAGGAGTTTATTAACAGGCAGCTTCTGTTAGAATATTTAAGCTACAGTTATATTATCTTATGTGTTATCGTTGTCAGTGTGCATTTGTCAAACTATTTTCCCCAGCTCCTCTATCGCTTAATGAGTGTAAGATAACGTCTTCTGCCTCCATTCACTTAAATAAATAATGTTAATGATGATCTAATGCTAACACAATTAAATGTTAGTCACACACTCGACACCGTGTGTTGTTTCTTTCCACTCCTCTTTATTCAAAGAAAAACATGCAAAGCCTTGTAACGTGCTGGAAGCACAGAGGACCACAGAGCTTTAGTCATGAAAGATAGCAACCCTTCCAAAAATAAAACACACAGGAGGCTATTTTGAGGTAAAGACACAGAAGGGAAACAAGTGTCATGAAACAGTGCATCCTCTGTCGCCACTTGTCGCGTGGCGCCTCCTGCCTGATGTTGTTGGTGCTGTTGTTTTTCCATGTTTCACTGTGTCGTACGCGAGATCCTAAGCAATCCGTTCAGTCCCGTTAAGATTTAACAGCCTTTTAGTGATCACAGCCAAACAGATCCAGAGAAATTTTGCTCTGCGCAGGCAGACCTCGGGCAGCAACAAATGTCATGACGCTATCAAAGTGGTAGAAGTGATTTCCGACAAAGAGTTTAAGTCCTCCATGGCCACACATGGCGGCATCGATCCTGGGGAAGCTGATGAATTGACGCTCGTTGGCCGGGACTCGAGGGCTGGCCTTCAGATCCACGTCAACGATGGTCTGACCTACAGGAGAACAGACAGAAGAACTGGTCAGTGGCTCCAAATCCACTGAGCATCACACAAAACTTTTGAAAAAAATGTATTCGAAAGGTAACCTGATCTTTCATAAATAGAGTTTAAGTATTTGTCAGTAAGTGATAATTTGATGATTTTCTAGAAATTCAGGTATTTACGTGACATAACTAAGCCTGTTATAGATTGGAGTGCATCATGCTTCAGTGCAGACCGTAAATAAAGACAAATGTTGAAACAGCTCCTCAAAAGTGAAGCCAAACCAAGTGTAGCGCCCCCTAGTGTGTGGCTGCAGAACAATGCAATCACCGGTTTATAGGCACGCTTACGTATTTGCACATCAATTTCCTCTCTCACTGTGGATAGTTAGCTAATCTACTGCTGATGCACTAGATGATTGATGATCAGTGTCGAGTGTTGATTTTTTTGTGACACTTGAAAATGCATTGACGTTATATCAACTGCTTAAAATCTTTGAAACCATTCCTGGAAAAAAAAAAAAAAAAAAAAATGTACTTGACGTGTATTTTGGTGTTTTAGTTTGGCCCGGGTTCCATCCACTAACATGGAGTAAGTGAAGGTTTGTGCCAAGAGAAACAACTTCAAATGATAGTTGAGACATCAGTTAACAATCTGATAAACTCTCTATGGGCCTCAAAAGACTGCACAAAATGACAATGTAAGATATTCAAAAGACTGTACTAGATTGTTATTGAACATATTTCTCAATTTCACTGATGTTGGGTGGGTTAAAATAAAAGATATATCAAGATATATTGCACAGGAAAGTCTACAAATCAGTTCATACCTTTAATGATGTGAACAACTTGTTTGTCCCCGCAGGTAAATGCAGCGTCGATGGGACCCTCGAGGCCGAGCTCCTCTTTCACAAGCTTGGGGTAGCCCTCCAGGTGTGTGTGGGGCTCGCCAAGTTTATAAACATATACGTGGTCGTCCTGAGGGGAAAAGAAATACATAACATAAATGTTGTGTGTTTTAGCCTTGGCCTAGTGGACCGGTTAAATCTACATGGCCCAGGCGGCGATGGTTTACCTTGATCATGTAAAAATGACCCTCATGGGAGAAAGCAGCGTCCACCTCGCTGTGCAGCTCCTTGAAGGCGGACTCAATGGTGTCAGCCGTCAGTGTGTCATTTTCCTCATCTTTACGCAGGAAGTGGTGGCCTGCAGAACGAAAAAGTCCATTAGGGTTGAGTAATTATCAGTAAGATTAAGATGAAGAAATACCTAGATTCAATCTGAAAACCATACGACCTAAACAGAGATTAGGCATAATTACAATTTTTATACAATCTCACTTGGGATTCAGGCTGTTTTACAAACATGCACCTAAAATAGATGATAAGAATAAACACCATTGTCATCTTTGGTAAGAATCCTGGAGGCAGTTAGCATAAACTAACGTAGCATAAACTCTGGAAGCTCGGAGGAAAATCATTGCTTCAATTAATACATTATCTGATTTGTTTCTGAAAGAAATGTAAAAAACAACAACATGATTTCTCTGCTGAAACCACATGTGCAGCATGAAAGGTCGTCTGTTGTCATATCTCACCTCTGAAGGCGTAAATGTTTCCAGCGCCATCGCTCAAGATGGCGTCCAGGTGAACACGGCTGCAACGTTCTCTCTCCACGTGGTTGCTGTCATCACCTGGACAGGAAACAAGCAAAAAAATGTCAATGCTCAGCAATAAAGCTTTAGAGATAAACATCGTCATTAGGGATGTTTGATTTGAACCGCTGACACTTACTGAACTTGGCGCATCTCATGAAGTAGTCCCGTGCCTCTTTGGGGTACCTGCCGTGCACGTCGCCGGTCTTTGGGTCAAACTTGGAGAACAGGTGTCCGTGGAAGCAGTAATAGTGTTCCATGAAGCGGAAAGCAGAGGTGCAGTTTGGCATGGACTTGAACTCCTTCTCATCTACAACCTTGGTTTTAATGTTGTAGTGGTAGATTTCGTCTCCTACAGGGAAAAATATATATATATATTCATAAAGTTTGTAACTGTATTAGTGTGTTAGAGAACCAGGTATCAAAGTGTTCCCTTCCATATTGATTGAAAAGGGAGGGATCTATAAGCAACAAGCATGACAACTGTGGAATGCCCACTAACCCTTGAAGAAGATGACAGAGTCTTCGTCACAGTCAGGATTGGGACACACCACGGCAGCGTCCAGGTGGTCAGGGATGCCAGGGAAGACTTCGGAGATATCCTTGGGGTAGCCATCTTCCAGTTTGTGTTTGTAATAGCTGAAGACTTTGTGGTCCTGAATTGAATGTTCGCAAAGTGTCAGATTAAACAAATGCTTTCCACAGTCAAAATACAGAGAATCTAAAGCAACACAAGGATTAACACCAGGACTTTATGACCTCTCAAAACTTGGTCTACCGGCATCTAAATCTCAGCTTTGTACAACAACACCCCCTCACTGTCTTCTCCATCTCCTATAGTCTATTCCCAAACTCTGATCTGACCACCAACAACCTAGAAAAAGTTTGCTGGACCATACCAAGAACAAGTATATGCGGTCGTGTTCAGTCGGGCTGTCCTCGTAGTGCATTTTGAAAGCGGCATCTACATGGCCTAGGTGGTGATGGTCATCCAGCTCAGCGAAGGACAGATTGGCCAGCTCGGCCTTACCATGGAAGCCCTTGAATAGGTAGTGACCTGACGGATAGGAAAACTTTCCATTACCCTGAGATGTAAAATAGAGCATTTGATGACTCCTACGTCTGACAAAGCAGCTTGTGTCTTACCCTTGAAAAAGTACGGGATTCCATCTTCACTGACTGCAACGGCATCCATCTCAAGGCCCTCGCAACGGTCTGAAGAACATCACAGTTATGTGAAGTTTTAGAAAAGACTTGAATTAAGTGATGGCGTGTGACGGTAAATGAGTTATCATGTGCTTTTCATCAACTCACCTGGAGCTTCACCCGGATGATCGTCGTGACTGGCACGAACCTGACGACCTGCATGACTCGGTCGACCTGCATGATCCGGACGACCTGCGTGATCCGGTCGACCGGCTTTATCTGGACGACCAGCATGATCCGGACGACCGGCATGATCAGGTCTGATGAAAAGTATTAGGTCATTCAGGTAATTATGAAAAACTGTCACCGTGTCGTTTGCATAGAATATGCGTATGACTCCTTTTTTGAATGTTTATAAACCATATCCACTCGCATAATACTATGTAATAGCTAAACCCAAGATACCATACTTTCAAGGCTGCAAAATCCAATGCAAAGTAGCATGGTGAACTATTGCATGCTGATTTAATCTATTTACATTACTGTTTTTAACGTACGCTGTAGTGTTTTTACAAATTTTCAAATATGCACGTTACATGATGTCCACTTTAAGGGATAATACAACAGAAATAAGTTTGAAATAAATGTGAAATAACAGACTACTCACTTCTGAGCCCATGCCAGGGCCAAACAAAGGCAAAGTGCGAGCAGCTTCATGGTGAGGCGTCCTCTGGTCCAGGAGACTGGAGAGCTGGGCAAAAGGTACCCAGCTGCTGCGGCTGCATACATTTATATCGTAGCACAGGACACGTGGGCAAAGTCACGTCGGGCACCAAAGGAGGAGCCGTGGATGAGGTGTGGGCGGTTCACTGAAGGCGCCCACGATATTTGCCGAGCTTTGCCCCAGACAGTTCTTCCCCAGTCACTGTTCTGACCACCCACTATGAAACTGGTAGTAGGTAGCAGAGATTCATAGAATTCAAAAGGCTCATGTTTCACTGTGAACATTTAATCAATAGATGGATATCTTATGTCCTATGCAATGAACTATGCATACTTCATGTGTATATTGTTTAGTAAGATGCAAAAGCAACAGATATTTAAAATCAAATGTATCAGTGGAATAAGAAATTTGCTGTGTATACAAAGGAATTCACACGCTTCATGTACGTTCATACTAACACAGATTGGCTGATGGTTTTAGCTGAAGACATGTGACAAAGAAAATTCTGCCCTGCTCTATGATTACGTCTGAGATGTTGCAAGTATTACTTAACAAAATAAACATAATAATGGCATGAATCCAAGCATTTAGCTTAAATTGTTTGTGCATAATAAAAACTAATTATTTCCTCTTACTTAACAGTGCATAGTTTATTGGACCATTTCACCATAATCTGTAACTAGAACATTCCAGATGTTTTGCCTGGACTGGATCTACAGCCCGGATCTGGTCCAAGTCTGAGAGGTAACTAACCCAGTTTGCTCCCACGAAAATAAATAAAAACTGCTGACGAATGCAAAACGCTCGAAACAAGTTGTTTTATGTAATGTTTGTACGGTGAACATTAACAGAGAATAGCAGATCAGCCTCTTTGTATGTTATACTTATCGAGTGGACTTTTAGAGTCAACAAGGTTTTATTAGACTCAGTAATGAGTAGTATTTACTTTGATTTATTTCAGTGAGGAATATTACTGTTGGAAATGTGCATGGTGATTTATTTTTTTAAAATTTATTTGTTTTTATTTATTCAGACAGTTACACTAAACTTGTAAACTTGTCTTAAATTAAAAATGAGATAGAAATCTGCGAATAGTCAAATTCAGTCTATTAAGTCCGGGCCTCGCTGAGTTGTCACTGCATCCATTTATCTGCTATGAAATTTTGGAAAATTCTTCGCATTATCGATTTTTTAAGATTGAGTTTCCCCCACCAAAAAAATCAATCCTATAACATTTATCAAGGTCTTCTGGATCTTAAATAATCCTGACAAGTTATCTTAATCTTAAAATTGTGTATTTTGGCCTGCACCATCATCGCTCTTGGATTTCTCTCCATCTCTGCATCCACCAATTCATTTCCCTTTCTCCTCCCACCCGTCGCCGAGTCCCCTCCCTAATGTCATGCATTCCCCGCTCCTCGCCTGTCCATCTCCAGCAGTCGCTTTTCCTTTTTGACTGTTCTTTCCTTCTCTTCTCATTCAAATTTAGTTAAAACACGAGTCGTCTTGCATTAGAAAGTGAAATCTTTGTCTGGGATCCATCATACTTTTCCGTGTTGGGATGGTATTTGTGAGTACGAGTAATAAACATTACATATAGAGCTAGGACGTCCTTTTACACGTGCAGAAAATGTTTGTTTCAGTCTAAAGTGTTTGCCAGTGGTTTACTCATGGCAGTGTGGAGGTAGAAAGAACACAAACAAAGTCTGTCACCATTGAGCAACGGTCTGCTTAAAGGTCTGTACACACATCATGGGTGGCGTCCGGGGAGCTTAACCTTGACTGAGGTGTACAATGCTCCAAGTCTGTCACGTTGTGCACGTACCACAAAGGTAGCAAAGGTACATGCATTGTCTGGCGTACGTTGGATGAAACAGGAACCAGTTATCAGAAAAAAAATCAATGATTTTATTTGAAAACACATGGCTCAAATGTTCTGCATTTGCTCTAATGTTAATAATAATAGTTGGTAATTGTGTGTTTAGGCAGATGATGTCTTCCTGCAGGATCAGGAAATCTTTGCCATTATTTAACCTATAAAATAATGAATAAATAGTTCCACTTGGAAAAGCTTCATTTCAGTAATAAAATACCCGAACTTGTAATGTAGCCCTTGCAGTTGCGATGCAATAGAACAGGACATCACACATCCACTAAAGGCCAACTTCACATAGAGTTGTTAGTGATTGTTGCTGTTACGATGCTGCCTCAAATCCAACCAAATCCATTTCTTCTCCTTTTTGCAGTGACAAAAAACTGGCTATTAAATCAACATTTTTGCTCGTCCACTCACTCTCAACCGATGCAGTTTGCTAGCTCTGGCTAGCTGCTCCCTGACTGTCCAATCAGAGGCTGTGAATACGCTGATGTCACCGTGCACCTGGTGTCCTCAACTCAAAATCTGATTTGTTAAAGCAACAGTCTGATCTACACTTATTTTACGCTGCAGGGCCTGCAGAACTGATTCTGAAGGCCTCCGGGCAGATTTCCTTGACCCTAGCAACAAATTATGGCTGAAATGTGATTGGACAAGAGCTTTTATATGAAAATACACATTTGGAAGCATCGCAACCAGGAAAAAGCTATGAAAAGAAGTGAACAGAACATTTTGAATTGTTAATACTGTTTTGTCTGTTTTCAAATGTGTGTCTCTCATGTGTTTTACCGTGTGTCTTGTTCTGTGTTGTACTGTGGAGGACTTTGCAGAATGGAGATGGCGCTGCAAAAAAAGAATTTCCCCATGGGGACAATTAAGTCTAATTCAAGTCACACACACTGCCAAAACTGTGTTAATGCTGTGTTGTTTTAGAAAAATAGTGACACTCACAAAAAAGGGATTAGATGGACACCGACGGTCGACATTTTGCCAAAAGCCAAAGGTTGTTTGCAGAAAAGTAAAAAAGAAAACCAACTAGAAAATGACAAATGTAAGAGTCAGAATATATTTTGCATATTAAAAAAATGATTTTAAAAAAGTCTGAAGCCCCAGACACACACACAAAAAATAAAAAAAACAGAAAAATGTAAATATAAATATGGCTTCTGGGATAAAGTGCGATGGACTTGAGTAACAAAAATACAACTTGAGAGAAAGGATGACACAATAACAGCACCTTATCTGTCAGACGTGGGTCTGTCCAGCTACTGCTCAAACTGGTATTCTGGTATTTATTGATTTCACTGTGACTGAAGCAACGAGATGAATGCAGAAGTACACAGCAATGTTCAGTGACCTCACAATCATAGGAAAGAAGGGTTTCATAACAAAGTTTCATAATTCAGCAGGTCAGCAACGGAGGAGCACTTGAGGATAAACAAGTGACATGTCCTCGACGCACCGAGTCGAAACCCCTGACCTCAATCTGAGGGAGATGCAGCTTCAGCAGCAGGACTGAGAGAGCTGAGAGTTTGACGTCATGAGTTACATTTAAACTTTGGCCCTTTGTATCAAAACAGAACAGAACTCCCACACAGTTCTTTGTAAACAGATGTAAATCTGGAGATGATTTCAAATGACAGTTCATTTTTTAACGAGGATAAAAGCAAGTAGTAGTAGTGAGGAGCAAACAGATTTAAAATGAACTGAGAAAATCCCCGTTTCTAATACCGTCTATAAACTCTAAGTTTTGTTCCATTTTTTTTTTCCAACCAACCGTCGTAATCGCAGGAGCACAATTGGAGACAAAAATCCCAAATACAGTCGCGTGATTTCTTTCCACACATCTGCACATCACTGAGGACATTAAAACAACCCGCACACAACTGTAGGGAAAATCTATTGAATATTTCACCACATATTGAGTATATTTACACTCTCATTTGCACTAGTTATTATATATTTTGTATTATGTGTATCTTTTTTATATTCTAATATTTTATATTGTTCGACTTTTGGGTGGATGGCAAAATTTTTATTTTACAGGGAAACAAACTTCGGGTGACAATAAACTCCTTGAATTTTGAAAAAGAAATTCAACTCAAACTCTGTTAAGGTCAGAGAGTCTTTTCTATTATCTGATTATAGTATTTCTGTGTGTTAATAATCAAGTCTTGCACCATGTCAGTTTATGATTGGTGATATGGTCCTCCTGTGGTTACGAATAAAAATGAATTCCTGAGATAGCGTTCTCTCAGGAAGCCCTAAGTGGCCATGGGTTCATGTTATTTTAATTTCCTCTGAAAACGAGCTTAATTATCTCGTTCTCTCTGGAAAACAAGAGACTTTTCACTGTGACGTCAAACAACTTGCAGCACTACATCTGGTTTGAGTCTTAAACTGAATTTTCTAAAGGTCAGACTGAGACTATAATATTTCATGTGTTGTATTTATTCATTTGCCCTGGTGTTGTTAGTGATTGTTGCCGTTACGTTGCTGCCTACGTGGGGAAGTAACATCAAGCTATGCATGCTAACCTGCAGGCTAACAAGCAGCAACTCGGGCTATAGACTGAATATGATAATGGTGTTATGCACAGGTGGGGATTACACCGCCTGACCATCTGATATCTGATTTTTTTTTCTCCTCACTCTTTCATCAGCCAATCATGTCTTTGCTGCCAAACCTTAAATATGTTCTACTCTGCTGCTGTCATTTTGGTCAGAAATCGCTCTTCTTCACCTCCAGATCTGGGGTTAAACTCGTCTGTCCGCTCCTCATCCCGTCCAGATCTCCAAATTCTTTTCTTCCAATCACCACCACCAGTATCTAGGTCCAGTGTGTTTCCTATACTGAGCACTGTTTTGCTTTCAAGGTAGCTGAAAATGTCTAAATTAGATAACGAGATAATTAACTCGAGATCTGGAGAAAACGGAAAAACAGGAATAATATGTGAGCACATGGCCGCTTAGGGCTTCTGTATATTTCTATACACTTCAGTTGATTTAATTAACATTCAGCTGTGTGTGTGCAGCTTAGATTATGTGAAAAGTTAATTTCTGCATTTTTTTTCCTGCAAAACACAGAAAATGTTGCAAATTACTTTAAAAAAATCAACACAGAGAGAACAAATTACCAACTATGAAATTGTAAAATCATAAAAAAGCACTAATTTAAAGCACGATTTAAAGTAGCTATACATGACCTTGTAAATATCCCCCATGGTATAATTAGAGTCAATACCACACACGGTCTATTTGCGTAGCTCGTCTACGGTTTATTTGTGGTGCGCCAGTTCTCAGCCTGAACCCGGCTAAACTCTGATCGTCGGCCTTCGTCGCTGTTGACATTCGCGAACAAACAAAAGAATCGACGTACGAGAGTTATCTTTTCCTGTGTGGGCGACGCAGAGAGGCCCACGGGTTCGTGTTTTTGAAGTGCAGAGGTGTAAGAGGATGATTACGTTTGATGAGTTTGTGTTTAAAGTCGTCAACGCCATTCCTTGATTTTATTTTCCCCTTCACTTTGTTTGTTCATTGTTGGGTTTTGCGCTGTATTTGTGCTGCAGCTGTTACACAAGTTCTCCAACCTTTTACACAATTTCCATCACTTCAGAAGACATTAGCAATTTACATGAGCGTCCTGGTGATTCCTAACTGTTACTGCTTCTGAAACCTGGCTTCAAATTTAATGATTTACTTTACAAGAGTTGTTTTTTTGTCCCCAGACGTGAGCCAGGTCACCCATGATGTGAGCTTTACAAGCACACGCCAACACATTCATCACAAACAGCACGAACAATCTACGGATTTCATCAGCGACCCAACAGCAGGTTGTTTGCTCCACGGGACGCCTCATTGTTTGGTAGAAACTATTTCAACATAGAATAAATAATGTTACACAATTTGAAATGGATGGATTTTAACACTTTATGGGCCAAGGAACCATATTTGGTAACTTCAGCGCTTGTGAAATTGTGTCCCTGTGCGTCTCAGTGAGGTTTAGAAGCATGTGGTTTTCATTCAGCCAATCAGAGATCAAGGAAACATTCTCAGGTCATATCCTGGTCTGATGTGGTCTACAAGGTCCACCTCTGTGTGGAAACTGTTTTATTAGGTACCATGGAGAAGTAGTGGCCTAATTTGATAATGTTCTAATGCTCTAGATCAGTGATTCTCAACTAGTGCCACACAACTTGCAAAATCTGCACTATTTTGTTCATATTTGTTAATTTTGCAGTGGACCACAGCTACAATCGAGATTATATGAGATCTGGATGGATTTCATGTATTTTGCATGAACAACAGGACATTATTATATATTCAACGAGCAGGTCCTCGGCTAAAACTCCAGAGTCTTTTCGAAACGACTTCTGTGTAGTTGGACTTTTTTATTTAGTGTTTGTACATCTGTTGAGTCTTTAAAAAGTGATCATTACTTTGGAATTCATATCTTCATTTAGCAAAAACATTTATTTGTTATTGTTTGTTATAATTTTTTATTATGTTATTTTTTCGGTGGAGGAGGTACCTTGAATAAGTTTTTTTTTTTCTTGTACCTCTCTGGCACTTTATGTATGTTATTATTATTATTATTATTATACATTATTGTCTCTGTATAATGGTGCAAATCAAAAGGTTTGAATTACATCGCAGCTAATTGAGAGTTAAAGGGATCAGTTCCCTCTGTAACATCGCCCTCTGCTGATCGATTTAGTTTATTATTACATTTGTTTTCAGGTTCAAACTGCTCTGCCTCTTCATCAAATAAATTTGAGAACAATTTCACATTTTGGTTTTAAAGTTTGAATCATTTTATTTTCATGCAATTCTAAGCAATTTTATAGCGTTATTTGTCATGATCTTTCTGATGATAGGTTTGGATATCATGCATCACCATATATTTACGGTCATAAATAATAAATAGCTCAGCAAACTCAACTCTGGGTGACATTGGTTTCAGCAGGGATGTTTTCAGTTATATAACACAGGATCATTTTTATGATTGTAACAATATTTAAATAAAGTGTTGTAATCAATCAAGTTTTTTTCTTATGTGCAGTTTAAAAAATAAAATGTACTGATTCATCTTTACCTTCAGTTTTTTTTGACAGAATGTGTCATTACCACAAACAGCCAGTAGAGGTCTCTGCAGCTCTGTGATTGACCTCATGTCAAATACTACTATTGATTAAAAAAATAATTTAAAAAAACTGAGGGACATTGTTTATTTTTCATCTCTGAAGTGAACCAGCTATGTTCAGGTCAGAAAATAACAGCTGTACTTTTTCCTAACATTTTAGATTTTACTGCTGAATAAAGAAAAACTCTTTTATATAATGTTGTAAATGACTTTCTGGTCTTTTGTATTTTTTTTCTATTAACACTGACAGAATAGAAAACAAAAAGTGTTATGAATTTTCCTGAATACTTCTTTGTTGTGTCTCCTGCCTGTGTATCTTCACAGAAATGTGTTGTCTGAGTTTATATTCACATATTTCTAATATTTTAAAGAAAACGTACTCATCTTAAACGTCATTATTCCAGAGAGGAGGGTTGGTTTTGGTATTTATTAGTCTATAAGTGTATGTTAAAATGTGGAGAATCGGCCAGCGGGGTCAGAAGGTCATTTCTCGTTTCACTGTGAGTTCAGTGGTGATCGTGGGACAGTTTAGAGGACACACGAGGACCGAACACGTCTCTCAGTCGTCGCTCCAAATCAGCGATGACGTCACCTTTCTGGGGAAATTCAGTAAAATCTGGAAGAATAATTCATCACTCACTCCACAACAAGATTGTTTCTACTTTTTTATCAGTGATTTTATATATGTTGTTTGCAAAAGTGAATCATACCTCATCATCTGTTTACAAAACAACTATAGGTTCAGGCAGTTTGTTAAAGAAAGCGTGTTGTGTGAAGCCCCATCCATGGAGGCCTATTTCTAAAGTTAAAGAAGACTCTTATATATTTATTAAACTAAATTACATAATTTAAATTAGAGTATTTTGACTTAATATAACATAATTTAACCAATACCTTACTTTTTTTTTACTTCATAAGTCAATTTGAAGTATATGAGTAATATATTAGTACTGTGCAATGTAGATACTGTATCCTATATTTATGTTATTCATACAAAGTTTTTAAATTTATATTCTTATGTCTGTAGGCTACATACTTTTTCTGTTTAGTATTCCTGCTGTGCTCTGAGCCACTGCACTGAAATTTCATTTTGACGGAAATCTAAATGACGTATAAGTCTCTAATATTGTTTTCATAAATTAATATTTTATATTTTATACATTCAGTTCAAGGCTTTGTAATAACAAATGACGTAAAACTCCAACTTATATGACACTAAATCACAATTTTGGATGCTAAAAACAATTCATTAACCTTTTTTTAGACAAAAGGAGAAGATTAAAAGGTTTAAAAAAGGATTTCTTAGCGTAAAAATCCACAATTGTGCATCAGAATATAGTCAGATGACACTTATGTTGACTTATTAATTGACAAAGTTCTTCTTAATAATAAAAAAGTGACTTGATAAAGTTGATGTGTTTGGCTTTAAGTCACTCCTTCTTTAATTTATAAGGACTTTCCCCCGTTTACGTTTTAACATCTGTTGCATTTTTGGTTAATGAATTGACTTAATTTATCCATTTTAACTAAACAAACCAGTTGTTTAGTCTAAATGTGCCTTTAACGCACACATATCCTTTTTTTCATTCCTCCTCCAATCACACATCCTTTTTTTTTTTTTTTTTTTTTTTTTTGAGGAAGGAAAATAGAGCAGGAATTGGAGGAAACAGTCCTTGAGATGGAAATAACCATCCAGCTCGTCTTTAATGTGATGGTAGGAGGAATCGTGGGAGAGAGGACAGAACGCGTGATAAAAAAATAAATAAAAAAAATCTGCTGAAATGCTGGGAGCTGTTCAAGAGGGAGACGAGAGACGTTTCAGTCAGGTGAGATCTGTGAGATTTAAAAAAAGCCAAACGTGGCCGTTTGTGTGAGGGAATGTTTTCGGATGTTTTTTTTTTTTTTTGTCGGAGACGCGTATTTGGGCAGCGGGTTTGTGTTTGTGTTTACAATGGCGTCGACGAGGAAACCTGCTGCGTCTGAATGAGTCACGCATTATTAATACCGGGATTAGTGTCTTATGGGAGGAAATAAATCAGATTGTTGCTGTTGGAGCAGACGAGACGAGACGAGACGAGAGGCTGCAGCGGATCACCTGTAGATTCCGACGGAGCCTGAAGTGACCGATGGTGAAGCAGCTGATTGGCTACGTGTTAAATACCAGGGATGCTGTTGAAAAGGATAGTTTAATAGTTAGAGAATAACATATATATACCAGGTTTACTGTTGATGTTTTTAACCAGACCTGCAAAATAATAATACTAATAATAATAATAATAAAAACATCTAAATACAGGATCCAAACACGCTCTTTAACCTTGAGCTACTTTTGTTCTATCATTGCTTCCCATGTGACATGTTTGCCAAGAAATTGTCTAAACTCATTTTAGTTTGGGGGGAATAGCCACATTCAGCAAAATTTGATCTCAAGTGGGTTGGACCAGTAACACAACAGAATAATAATAATAATTAATAATAACGACAACTCCAGATTTTTCTTGGTGCAAAAGAACAAGTAAATTAGGAGAATGTTAACATTTAATAAACTCTCCTTTGAAAATATAACGTTAATTTTGGGCTGTTTAGTCTCAGAATTGCATTCTGTTCACTTCTCCGAATAAAACAGTGGATGAATTAGGAATAGCAGTTATTTTCTTCTATGTAATTTGCAAGTTTAGATTAGACCCCCTCCGGGCGGAGGGTCCGCTTTAGGCCAGCAGCCTGTATGTGTGACACCTGTGGTCTAAATTCATCTTAGTTTGTTTTTAAATTTTAAATTTTATTCGGTCCGAGTACAATTCCTGACAGCATGATGGATAAAGATTCAAAACGTTTACTGAGAATCCTGCTTCTGGTTACGATAACAGCTTCCTGGTTAAAGTCACAGCCTCCCAGCATGACGCAACGGAGAGACCGGATAAAAATGTGTTTGTCATGGAGAAAATCACAGCGAGACCTCAGCTGAAAACAGACTTGTTTGTTAAAAGATGTTGTTCAGAACTGTAATTACCTCCTAATATTGAGTGCAGGTCAAGGGGAAATATGTTTGACATGTATAAGGACACTTACTGGTATTTACAAAGATTTCGTCGATAACAAAAACAGAAAACGCTTTTAAATGACATGAAGAAATTGTTTCTTTTTTGAGCTGTGGTCTTAAAAAGTTTTGATCAGCAGATGAATGAACAGCCTATTTCAGTTAAATTGTTGTTTTCAAAAGATTGCCTGCTCAAAATGTTTGGTCTCTTGCTCCCATTTCTTCTTATTGGATTTTGAAGCTCTACTTAAGATACAACAGAGCAAAAAAAGAAATTCTTGCAATTCTGTACCTGGTCTTAAGATTTTGATCATGATTGTGTTATGTTTCTCCTTTTGTGTTTGTTGGGGTTGTTTTTATGTGTCAAGTAAAAAATGAGTTCCAAAAATATACATATAAATTCATTTAAAGAAATGTTTATATGTGAGACTTTTACACTGACCCAAAGCTAGCGCCTCTTGCTCACATTTATGCTAAGCTAGGCTAATGGCAGCCAGGATTTGTAGCTGTGTTTACAGCACTGACATGAAAGAGATGAGTCTAAATAAGCTGTGTTTTTAACCAGAGCCACTGACAGCATAGAGACCTGCAAACGTGACATCATAGGCTACAAATATCTCTTTAGCATTAGGCTAAACTACTACTACTACTACTAACTAAAGATCATGTAAAAGAACAATCTAGAGTGAAACAAAAATAGATTCACCTAATAACACTACAGACAGACAGTTTTAAATAGATTTAACGAAATGTTTAGATGGGAGCTTTAGGGGCCAAAGGTCAAACTTTAAGACGGACCCAAGCTAGCGCCTCTTGTTTACATTTATGCTAAGCTAGGCTAATCACATCCTGGTTTAATGTTTACTGCACAGACATGAAAAGAGGATTAAGACCGTTGGTTTTGTCCCAATGAAAAAAGCAGGGTGACAAAATACGTTTAAAAATAATTTTTACTTATTATTTTTTTAAACTGTATTTAAAAAATAGTAACATCAGCCATAACATTATGACCACCTTCCTAATATTGTGTAGGTCTCCCTTGTGCCTCGAAAAACAGTTGTGACTCATCAGAGAATGGACATGGACCTTCTGAGGGTGTCCTGTGGTGTCTGTTAACAGGAGGTTGTTAGTGGGGGGGCCTTTGGGTCCTATGGATTGAGGGGAGGGGCCTCTATGGTGGATCATCCCACAGATACTTGATCAGTTTGGGATCTAGTGAATTTGGAGGCCAGGTCAACACCTTGTGCTGTTCTTCATGTTGTTTTGAGTTGTTCATAAAGCATTTTTGTGTGTCTGTGTCAGGCTGCATCCTGCTGGGGTTGGCCGCTACCATCAAGGGGTGTCACTGCTGTGGGGTGGGGGCGCCTGGTTTTATCTAGGTGGGTGTTACATGTCTTAAGTAACATCCACACGAATGGATACCAGGTCCAAATGTTTTCCAGCAGAACACTGAATTGCCACAAGTGATGTTATTTACATCTCCTGTCCGGTTATAATGTTGTGGCTGATCCAAACTAAGCGACCTCACTTGATCCGACTTCTGCACCGACAATATGTCAGTAATAGCTCGGCTTTGGTTCCTGCACCAGCGTCTTCACAGGCTTCACGCCAGGTTCAGAGAGCTTCGTAAGTACCGCAAGTAATGACAAGAATGTCGACATCTTCGCAGCTCGGTGCCAGCTCTTCCCATTACTGTCATCAGTGTCCCAGTAAGACATCGCATCTCTTAATTTTCCAGTCAATTCCCAGTGTTTGCTTCTTGCCAAACAACAGAGAATGTACTCAACATGCATGTGTCAGTCTATAGGTGGGCAGTCTGAGGACTCATTAAGGCTGAAAGGAATGCACTAGCGTACAAGAACATCAGGTGCCTTAGGTTTTTGAATTACGCCGTCACGTCACAGCTGAGTTTTCTGTATAAATATTATTTAGTGACGGCTTTAATCTATCGGAGACTTATCTGTGCTGCTGCTTGTTGCTTGTTAAGTCCCTTAATTGGACGGAGCGGCGGTGTGCAGTCTCGTCACCATGCTAACGTAGTCGCAGAAACCTTTGACATTCTTTCTCTGGATTCTTTGAAGGTTTGACTTTCTCTTTCTTCTTCTTCTTTTTTTGCACTGCATTAAATTAACTTACATCTGAAAAGCTTGTGTGGGTGGGTGTGTACAGGCTTCTGTCACAAAGCCTCAATTAAAACTGTAGTATAGTATGTCGTGTGTCACATGACTGACATGTTATGAATAGTGCACTCTGGGTTAATTAAATATACTCGGTATTACAGGGATTAAAAATGCATAGAATTTTTGATTGGTGCATGCGTAGATTGGGCAACACATCATGAAAAGTCGCTCAAAGCTAATTATACAGCTAGGTAAAAAAAAAAATATATATATGGAGGGTTTTTGCGACAGCTTGTAAAAGTACTGGATAATTACTGTTATCCCTGAAAGGCGTTTGTTGGAAATGGCTGCGGTTTTTAAAAAATGCGAAGGTGTCTTTTTCTTTTCCTTTTTTCTTTCTTTTTTTTTTTTTTTTAAAGAAAGATTCCAGGAACTTGCATCTCAGGATCAGGATTTGCATTTCCACACAAGGGCCATAGCAGAGGGAAGATTAAGCTTATTGATTCTGACTCGTTTTAGTTCAGGGGCCACACACAGCCCAATAAGATCTCACGGAGGCTGGACCACTGACACAGTAGCATTATTAGTATTAGCCTATAAATAACACGTGTAGTCCAGTTAAAGTCAGATTAAGCTGTATACATGCCGGAGAAAATCGATTTCCAATCACATTATCTGTGTCTTAATCAGATAAGGAGAACTCTGGTTTTAGTCGGAGTAACGTATTTACATGCAACTAAATTGTCCAGTTAAAGTCAGATTAAGGCAATAATCATTTTTTTTTTCACGTGCATGTAAACAAGTGTTGTGTGAAGAGCACACATCGTACTAAAACTGTGAAAACCATAAAAATTTAATTTACAAACTGCAGTTAATGTCTTGAAGGTCGTTTTTACACTTTGCAAATTAATCCCATGGGCGAGAATAAACCCTCTGGTGGACATATGTTTGACACCTGTGCTCCGGTGAAGCAAAAGCACGGCAACCTGAAGGTTCGGCAGCTATAAACTAAACAACTTGTTTGCGTTTGTGGGTTTTTTAAAAATGCACGGTGTAAAGTGTTTGTTTCTCTGACAGTCAGACTTTGATATAAAGCAGAGACATCGTTTCCTAAATTATATTGTAGAAGCTGTGAACCCAGACAGGCACAAAAGAAATGATGACTAATTAATCATTTCAAACTAAGTCAGACGGCTCCGCTTTTTAATGATAACACCAACTTATCTAGCATAATGTTTCTGTGCATGCACACCTCATGCAACACCTGTAGTTCGAGGTGTGCCCGGTGGTTGAACCTTGACCCCGAGTAACCCCTCCCACTTGTCGGCTGCAGAGTAGCTCACACTCACACGAGCCCTCCCCCTTTTCCCTCCTCCCCTCCACCTCCTCTCCTCTCGTCTCGCTCGCTGCATGTCTTGACTTGTCTAGAAACACCAGGGGAGGGTGGAGACAAAAAAAAAAAGAAAAAAACAAAACAAGAAAAACCAGAGAGCATGACAAGCTGAGAGAGAGAGAGAAGGAAGGAGGTGTGAGGTATGAGCAGAGGGAAGACGGAGAGAGAGAGCCGAGAGGGAAGAAAGAACTGCACGTTAGAGCTCTGAACTGAAAAAAAGGAGGGAAGAAGGACTGTAGCTGTAATTGGAACACAGAAGACGAGTCGGACGGGGGTGAGACACGGTGTCATTAAATCTGTGAAAATCACGCTGTCAGTTTCTGCCTTGACTCATTCCTTCTCCCTCTTTTTGATTTCTGACAGAGCAGCACCACGGCCCCACGAGGAAGCGCGGCGAGCCTCGGTAACCATGGCATTTCAAGCCATGCAGCGAAGACAGATCAAGTTGAATGAAGAAATGAGAGAGGCGCTCCTCTAGCCCGACTTTCTGCAGACTTTCCTGTTGCATCTCTAGTCCTCACAAAGGGCAGCAGGGGGGGGGAGGACAGCTGCTACGATACCGCTCACCTGATGCAACCCTTTCAGGAACTGACAGGGTGAGGAAATACCCAGGCATTGCCCGGGGCTATCACGCACAAGCTGTGAAATAAGTGGAGGAGCATGGGACGTGGAGTTGAGTTCTCCCTGGATGTCAGATCTCCAGGAGCAAATGAGTAGCAGCGGATTCGCCTGTGGCTCCAGCTTGCTCCAGGGCCGGCGTTTTTACTGCCGGGAATGGGCCCTGGACAAGCTGCGGCGCTGCCTGGATGCCCGCTCTGTGCCCGGGCAGGCGCCGGGGCTGCTGGTGACGGGGGGCCCCGGAGCCGGGAAGACGGCTTTGTGCACCGAGGCGCTGTGGCCCACCTCAAAGGCAGGACTGGCGGTTGGACTGGCACGGCGATGCCTGGCTTCCCACTTCTGCCAGAGGGAGGACCAGCGGAGTACGGTGCTGTGGAGGTTTGTCCTGGGCCTGGTGGAGCAGCTGAAGGCCTCCCCTCTCCTCTCTCCTGGGTATGAGGAGATCCTCAACAGCCCCTCTGTGTCCAAGGCTCTGGAGCCTCTCACCTGCCAAAGGGACCCTGACGACACCTTCAAAAGGTTTGTATTAAATCCGTTTGTCGTTTTCACGTGACAGTCAAACGTGAACAGGGAAGGGGAAATTTTTTTCTCGCCAAATGAGAGGGGGAGGAAAGTTGCCGAGAGGTACTGTAAGAACCGTGGAACCAGCCCAGGTGCTCGGCGTGTATGTGCACGCTCAAGCGCATGTCTCATTCCCAGCTTGACTCGGCATAATTTATGTGTGGTATCACTTTCTGTAAATGGCGATGTTGCATGAGCAGCCGAACGAGTTGCGTCCGAACGTGCCCGCGGAGACAGAAGTTTTATCTGATTCCAAAAAGAGAATGAGGGAAACCTGCTCTGCAGCTTCGTTTTAGTTGTGTAAACAGTCTCAGCAAACGACTGCTCTGACCACAAACTTTAAACCTTGTTAGAAATGAACAGTGTTATCTGGTCTGTAGTAAATCACTCAAGATTTGATGTGACACTGATGTCAACCCAACATGAATGATATGTTTTTTTTTGCCTGTAGCTGTAAATGGGAACACAACCAGTGATTATTTCCACTACTTTCAGTTTCACCGTAACTCAGACGATGTTTATTTAAACGTTGACCAGAAATGAGAAAATCTTTGTCACATTTTACCCGATGAGTGACAATTGATTTGAAGTGTCGCTGATTCATTTGCTAATTTGTAACTTTTTAACTTGATTGTGAAACGTCTTGCTTGATTAATTAGCCAGTCAGACACTGTTATCTATATCACAGACTCTTTGATGTCTGCGTATATTGATCACGTATATGTCACCTCGTTGAGTCATTCATTTTAGGTCGCTTCACGTCTGCACAGACATGAAATTGTGGTGCAGCTGCATTGTTTCTATAGACTGTATGTATGTACAAAAGCTGCTATCGCTAAAAAAGAAAGAGGCTGACTTCTGCTCATGCGTGAAGAAAAATCCTTGAAAGCTAAAAAGCCGCTGCCTTTTTTTTTTTTCTAAGTGGAGTCGATTTTCTGCAGGTGTTTAAACCGTCAGCAGTTGAAAAACCAGCTGAGAGGCTGTAAACGTGAAAACCACGTGACCGCGAGCGAAACAAACAGAAGCCCGGACAGTCGCAGGAAAAAGATGGCAGCGGCCATTCTTCCTCGTCTTATATTTATTTCTCCTCTCATAATGCGGCCCATTCACAACCCACACAATGGGCCTCCAGAGTGAATGAATGCTACAGTGTTATTTACGACACAACATCCTTTCAGGGAGAGGGGCTGGAGAAAAAAAAAAAAAAAAAGAACAAAGAGGTGAAAAATGCCTCCACTACCCCGGTGACCATCTCAGCTCCAGTCAGCGAGGTCACCCTCCTCTCCAGGGTTTTTAAACTCTCTCCCGGTGTGTTTACTCTGCGATGAGTCCGAGCCCTTGTGCGCTCCTCCTGTGTTTGCTCTCCCCTGGTGTGAAGTGCCGAGCTGGATTCCACACTCCCCTACGGACTGGCTCGCGGCCAGCAGCTGATTTCTGTTCGGAGCTCTCAGGAGGAAAAAGCGTCGACAAACTGATGAAACGTGGGCTTAAATTAGCAGAGAAAGGGCGTGTGTCGGATATGGGCCTGAAACCGGCTGCAGGCTTGTTGCTGTCAACAGATTATTAAGTCCTTATTGAACTTTTGTTGTGCCGCTTGCTCTGTCTGGAAGCTCTCTGGAGCTACACAAACAGTTATCATCATCGGGCCTGACTGCTCTATTGTCTGAGCTTATGAGGAAACACACCTAATCAGTGCGAACTGCACCTGAACTTCCTGTGTCATAACTATTAACAGAGGCATCTTGCATTGAAATGTTACTCATGGGTCTAACTTGGCCCTTTCATTTCGTTTTATTTTTCATTTTATTGCGACGTGGACAGCTCCTATTAATCAGCTGTACAAAGTGTCAGTAAATAGGGCAGCTTTAGCTAATGAGGCTGATTTTCAGTTGTAGTTCACGTCCAGGTGTGTTGTCCTAAAAATGAATTACAATACAACATATTATCAACATAGGTTCAAAGTGCAAAACTCACTAGAAGCACATGCAATTTCTCATTGAAATAAGCAGTTATTTCCTAATTTGGACAGAAAGCTAAACACCAGACAGCAACGTGTCTAAACTGCACTTGAGAAATTTCCGCCTGTTCATTAAACATTTTCATAATGTACAAAAGTTTGGACACACCTTCTAATTCAATTCAATGCGAAGGTGCGTCCAAACTTTTGACTGGTAGTGTACTTAGGGAGAGATTGGGAGGAGTCCTTATTTATTTATAGGTTATTATCCCGTCCTCAATTTGAGTTTGAACTAAAATGACTTTAAGTTCGTTCACTTTTTGATGATAATCTGCCAAAATACAGAGGACAGGATGCTTTATTTTTAATCATTTTCCACTTTATGATAAAGAAGATGAGAGAGGATCCACTTACTCACGCTTATGTAGCCATGGTTATCAAATTATCTGTCAAATTTATATTTAGGCGTAAAATAAGTGGAGGAAATGGCAAAAGCTTTTGAATTAATATCATCTGTATTATTATATCATTATATAACTGACTCCTACACCCATAGAAAGCTGCAGCAATGTCTGATTTTTTGAGTTACAAGAGATCACATTCCTTCATCGTGTCACGTTATCCTTGAATAATAAGGTTTGTTCTAACTGAGATTTGCTCCTGAACTCACCTGTTCAGGTTTACATGATGCACATTAATAAACGCCGACACTATCGGGGGGACTTGGTCGGATTGAGGTGGCCGTAATGTTGACATGCTCCGTCTCAGGAGTCCAATTAAAGCTCGGTGTCAAAGGTCTCCCGCAGACATGGCTCCACGAGTGGAGCGGAAAACCTTGAGCTACAATAAAAGGTTAATTACACTCCTCCGCAGAGTCAAGTGTGAGTCCGGTGAGGGAGTGCTGCTTCAATCAGATGACTAAAGAACGCCGCGGCACGATAAGATTAACCTAGATGCAGCTGTCATCAGGGCAGGGTGTTGATATACTTTTAACGGCAGGATATGACCGATGATAAAAGCCAAGGGAGGGCAATTAAACGATTTGTACACATTAAGGCCGGCCTAGATAAATGAGACAGCGTTGGCTGGATGACCTGAAGACTTGTCCCGGTGATGATCATAGCCTCTCCTTAATTTTTCAAAATAAATTTGACTAAAAAATAGTTTCGATTAATTATGTAAAGCCAAACCGAATACGAATCAGCTGCTTTCAGACCCTGGAGTCTGAGGATGTGCAGATATTTTGAAAATGTGCCAGGATCAGAATTAAAAAATTAGATTCATGACTTAAATATTGAATGAGTTGAATTCCTACACGAACCTTTAAACCTATTTAATAAGTGGAAGAAGCTGAAATGACTCGTGCTTTTTTTTTTTTTTTAACAGAAGAGATGGAGATGGAGACAAAATAAGCATCGCTTAAGCTATTATCATCCATCTGCTAACTAATTCAGGAATATATGCGCCCATGATGTGAGGACAGATGTGTTAATTTGTGGACGACTTAAAGGAACATCCAGTTCGTAATTTGTTTCGGTGTATATTCATACGCAGGTGGCCTCATTTCCAAAAAGTCTCATTTATTTTATGTAGAAATTTCACATCCCACTCTGTATGCATAAGTAGAGTTCAGCGTGTTAGCTGCTCATCAGGCTTCTGTTTGATTAATGCACCAGGATTCTGTATTAGTCAGAGTAAACTGAATTCTTGGTGCATTTCTGGCATCGCTGCTCAGTTCACAGCTCCACTAACCTCTTCCTAATCTTTTAAAAAAACACTTCAGAAGCTGTTTCTTCTCCTGCAGCACAGCCTTTTCTTTTATCCTGTCGAGAATTCAGCCCGAGATACAGCAGAAACGGCGCAGATTTGGTTGTTTTTTAAGGTTTTCTTTGAATCGCGTTTAAAGATAATGACTAAAGGCGACTGGACCTTGTGGTCGTTCTTAAACACAGACATTGACACTAATGACAGCACACGCAGAGACACACACCCTGTGTTTGCTGCCGGATAAATGACTTGTGTTCAGCCCTTCATACCGGGTTGGTGTCACGGGTTAATTGCTGTTTGTCACTTCTGAAACGAGGGCTCACAGACCCGGTGCGTCCTCTCTTCATAACAGTGCATCTTGTAGCTGTTTAAACATTTCAGCATAATCACTGGCGGAAGAAGCAAACAGGATTGATCATCTTGTGACAGTACAATGTTCTGCTGGGAAACCTTTGTTCCTGGTATTCATTGGTGTGGATGTTACTTAGACATGTAGCACCCACCTAGACCAGACCAGACACTCCTTGATGGCAGCAAATAACATGAAGAACAGCAGAAGGTGTTGAATATGTACAGTGAGCTGTAATGTACACAAGAGCCCGTGGCTGGGGGCCAGCTCAGGCCCCAGATGTGCAGCGGTGACCTGACCTCCAAATTCACTAGATCCCAAACTGATCAGGCATCTGTGAGATGATCCACAGTGGCTCCTCTCCTCCACCCACTTACGACGTCCTGTTGTCAGACACCACAGGACACCCTCAGATGACCCATGGGTGATGAGTCACGACTGTTTTGGAGGCACAAGAGAGACCTAACACGATATTAGGTGGTCATAATGTTATGCCAGATCGTAGTATGATGGTCCGTACCTGGAAGAAGAGGGTTTACAAATCTAGAAATAGTTTTTAGTGCAGTATGAACACAGGCTTTCGTAATAACTACAATTATTTTATCATGACATCAGTGTAGGTGCTGTTGTTGTTGTTGTACTACCAGCTCTAATAACCACCTAGAACTATCAGTTTAATCTCCACTTCCTTCATTGTCAAGTGTTTTTGTTTGGTCCAGTGGATTGAATGACTTTGTTCTCCACAGGTAACCCTTCATCTGGTCTTTAGTCCAGATTAAGGAATAAAATCCCATTTGTTATTTATACGTGTCCAACTTCTTATTCAGGTCTTGTGTTGTTCCTCTTTGTCTAATGCATTTGTTGTTTCGGATATTTTAAGGTTTATTCTGTGTGAGAGAGAATAAGAGTGTGCGTGGGTGCACAGGGTGGAGCAGAGAATTTCAGAAATTCCATTAACCTGAGTCACTGTCAGGTCAAATCAGGGTGTGGGTGCTGACTGGTACTTCCCTTTAATTGGCACTTACACTGTGATTTGCCGCCGATTTTTAATCGTTTTACTGTTTTATGATTGCGGTGCTACAGTTGAAGTTACAATATTTACAGTTGCTGTTTTGGCTGGTCACGCACAACACAGGAAGTCCACCGATACCAGTTTTTAATGTTAATATAAAAAGATATGAAAGAGTTGAGCAATGCTGGATTTTAGTTTTTGTATAACGTTGCAAACTAAACTTCAGAGCTTCTTTCTGAAAGATATGAAATCAAAATACAAACAGCAGAATCTCAACAAAACATTTCCGCGTTTGAAATAAAATTGCCTGAAGTCATGGTAAGATATCTGCTGGGATATTGATCCAAACTATTTCATTTCGTAGCTCTGACTTTATGTTTAAGGCCCCCGCTATGTCAGTTAATAAATAGAAACGGGTCACATTATTGTTCACTGTTCCTTTCCACTCCCTGATCCACCCACGATTCCTGTGGTTTTCACATCGCTGTCTTACATTTAATATCTTCCTTTGTGTGTCTGCCACTTCCTCTAGAGCAGTGCTGGGACCCCTGTTGGACCTTCCTCCTCCTGCCCAGACTCTAATGTTGGTTGTAGACTCCCTGGATGTGCAGTATGGGCCACCGGGTGAAGGAGTTGAGAACAGCGGCTCTATTGCAGAGCTCTTGGCTGCAAATCAACACCTGCTGCCCAGCTGGCTGCTGCTGGTGTGCACCGTCCGCCGCCAAAACAAGGCGGTGTGCAAGATGTTCTCAGGTATGTGAAACGTATAACTCATTGTTATTGACGGGCATTCTACCTCGTGTGGCAGCCAGACTTGGACATTCATTGACAAAAGCTGCATCAGGGTTGCTAAACACTATCTTCTATCTGTGTTGAAGGTTTTCGTAAGCTCTGCCTGGATGATTTGCGGAAGCCCCCGTCAGTCCGTGATGTACAGCAGTACATCCTTTGTCGGCTGGATGAAGATGGCGCGCTTCGCCGTCAGCTCACCCCCGACACGGCTGACATGCTGAACCTGCTGCACATCAAGAGCGGTGGCTGCTTTCTCTTCCTCGAGCGTGTCCTCGATGGTGTTGCAGCTGCGCTGGTGGGTCTGCGGGAGATCCGGGACATCCCTGGGACTCTCAATGGACTCTACCTGTGGTTGTGCCAGAGACTGTTCCCCCGTGGGCTCTTCTTCTACGTCAGGCCTCTACTCAATGTTCTCTTGGCTGCCCCAAGTCCTCTCACACCCCAGGAACTTTTCACAGCAGCCTGGACCCAGGACACGTCACTCAACTTCCAGGACTTCCAGAACAAGCTTCGAACCTTATCTCCTCTCCTGATTGATGGACCTGGGGGCACCAAACTACTTTTTCACTCCAGCTTTACCGAGTGGCTAACTGATGTTAAGTACTGCACACAGAAGTATCTGTGTAGCAGAACAGAAGGTCACAGCATGCTGGCTATGGCTCTGACTCTACAGGGAAGCCATCTGGATGTCGAGGACACTTGCCAGCTGGCCACACACTTAGTTTGCTCAGGTCATCATAAAGATAAACCCTCATTACTGGCAATGTGGATGTTGTTAGCAGACGTGCCCGCTCTTACTCCCAGCTGCAGTAGAGCCCTCTCAACATCCTTAGCTCAGCTTCCCGTTTGGGTCAGTCAGGATGTCCCTCAGCTGTTAATGAGAAGTGGACTCGTCTCTCCAGAATGTTTTCCAGACGCGGACCCAAGTGTTAGGTTGCATTGCATAGGTGAACAAAGAACAGATTTACAACATGCACTTGAAAGGGAGCTGTCAGTGAAGAAGCTCCTGGACAGTGGGGCTTCTGTGAATCAGCGTGGCGCTGCAGATGGACAGACTTTGCTTGCTAGAGCAGCCCACGAGGGCTCTGCAAATGTAGTGAAATTTCTCCTGTCACGTGGATCCGATCCATTAATAAGTGATCACCAGGGTCAAACACCGCTGACTCTGGCTTCCAAGCAGGGTCACGTCAAAGTATTGTCTCTGCTCCTGGAGTGGTCCAGCAGCCAGGACAAAGAAACTGCATGGCAGATGATGGAGCACGTTGACAATGAAGGCTGGACCGCTCTGCGCTCTGCTGCTTGGGGAGGACACAGCGAGGCCGTCCGGCTACTATTGGACGCTGGAGCGGATGTAGATGGATGTGACAGCGAGGGCCGGACCGCTCTCAGAGCTGCTGCATGGGGGGGTCATGATGAAATTGTCCTCACACTACTGGAGTACCAGGCGCAAGTTGACAAAGCCGACAGCAAGGGCCGCACACCTCTTATTGCTGCTGCCTATATGGGACACCATGAATCTGTGGAGATATTGCTGGACCATAATGCAAAAGTTGATTTAGCTGATGGAGATGGACGCACCGCTCTGTCGGTCGCCGCCCTCTGCGTCCCTACAGCTGCAGGCATTAAAGGTTTTGGAGAGGTGGCAAGTCAGTTACTAGAACATGGAGCAGATCCAGGGCACAGAGATCACGATGGAATGACACCGCTGCTCCTCGCAGCCTATGAAGGCCACGAAGAGGTAGTAGAGCTTTTGTTAGAAGCTGGTGCTGATGTTGATGAAACCGCTGGCCCCGATGGCAGTGTCACTGCTGCAGCCGCTGTTACTCCACTGCTGGCATCGGCTGCAATGGGCCACATGACGACAGTGTCGCGACTGCTTTTCTGGGGCGCAGCTGTGGACGCCATTGACTGTGAAGGGAGGACGGCGCTCTGCCTAGCAGCGGCTAGAGGCAGCGTGGAGGTTGTCCGTGCCTTGCTGGATCGAGGCCTGGATGAGAATCATAAGGACGACCTTGGCTGGACTCCACTGCACTCCGCTGCTTGTGAAGGCCACCGTGCTGTTTGTGCTGCTTTGACAGAACGAGGAAGCATGGCACGTGTAGGAGAGATGGACATTGAAGGACGCACCCCTCTTATACTGGCTGCCCAAGAAGGTCATTGGAGCACTGTCAAACTATTGTTAGACAGGCGTTCTCCTATCGACCACAGGGCATACGATGGGCATTCTGCATTAGGTGCTGCTCTCCTTGAGGGCCATGCAGATGTTGCCGAGCTGCTTATGAAGCGAGGGGCTGATACCGACGTCCGAGATGCAGAGGGACGTCCTCTGCTATACCTCCTGGTGCTGGAAGGTCGCCTTGACATGGCTACTCTCCTCACAGAGAAAGGGGGCGTGCCCCTGGAGTCTCGAGACTCTGAGGGCCGCACAGCACTTCACGTGGCCTCCTGGCAGGGATGTGTGGAGATTGTAAACCTACTGTTAAAACATGGGGCAAACCCCAATGCACAAGATACAGAGGGTAGACCACCGCTGCATTCAGTAGCTTGGACAGGACATGCTAAAGTAGGACATCGTCTCCTTGAGGCCAGTGGTGTCAATATAAATCTAGCTTGCCACCAGGGGGCAACGGCTCTGAGCATTGCTGCCCAGGAGGGACATTCTAACATTGTGGCAATGCTTCTGGAAAGGGGGGCAAATCCAAATCACATGGATAAATATGGCCGTAGTCCAGTGAAAGTGGCTGGGAAGCACGGACACTTTAACATAATCAGACTCTTGGAGAGCTATGGGGCCAAGCCTTACTTAGGGATGTTGCCCAAGTCTAGTACCACATCACCTGCGAAACCCAACAAGAGTCTGTCCTCAGTGATTTCAGACTGTAATGGAGATGAATTAACAGCTGCTACCTCCTCCTCTTCGGTTTCGTCTCCGGGCTCCACTGCAGAACGATTCCACTCCATGCAGAGCTCCCAGACCTCCTCTACCTGCCACTCACTTGCCACAGTGCAGACAGTTCCAGCTGACAGCCTCAGCTTTATTCAGCAGATCCAACAGCACTCTCTGCCTCGCAGTCGTAGCCGCCCCTCCACCCTTCCTCCACCGGGGAGCTCAGGCATGGGCAGCCTGCACGGAAGTTGCCAGAGGCACCCCAACGGCAGCCCTCTGGCTACCGTTTGCGCAGTCACGGCCATGGTGCACAACTGCGACCTGTCCCAGAAAGGCTTGTCGCCCGGACTTGAATATAATGACAAAATGAACAAGCAAAATTCAAACTTGATAAAAGCCGACAAGACCCCTTACACTGGTGGCAAATGGCACTCAGTCATGGCTTCACTTGGAATAACACCAGGTCAAGACAGTCCCCTGGGTGCTAAAAACAGGGAGAACCCTCCTCTGGGCTATCCTTATAGATTACAGAGCCCACTTCAAGGAGAGGACTGGGATTCTGTACCCCAGAAGAACATTTTGTCACCTGTTTGCTACAGTTTTTCCCCAGCTTGTAGTGCCTTGCCGGAGGATGTTATGGCCACTATGACCACCACAGACCCACAGCTTCATCTCAAACAGGCCATCAAACTGCAGTTTGAGGGACCCACCAGTGCAGCCTTATACAAGCGAGAGACACCCCTGTGACTGGTACTCTAGTAAGTGACCCACATTAACTATTGCATCACATGTTCATGTTTGTTTTATAATTTTAAATTAACATATTTAAATGTATTTATTATTGTAGAAAAATACTTGACAGAATATTTGATAAATTCACTAAACTGGTTGGAGCCCAGATTTTTTTTTATTGGTAGGAGTCAAAACAAAAGTAGTCTTCAGTGACATGCATTCAAAGCTTTGACATAAATTTCAATGACACCTTCTTTGTTTTAGGTGGAGTTGGACGTTTCTGGTTCGAAGAGGAAGAGGACGTTTACTCAGATGACGTTCAAGTTCTTCATCCTCGTCAGAAACCCAGAGGAAGAACAGAGTGAATGACTTTAGAGCTCATGGTTTCAGTTGCGTGTGCTGAGCAGAGCTCTCACAGGCACGATCCTGCTGATTTATTTAAGGCGTAACGTTTAATTGTGTTCATTTTTAACTTGATCCTTGATAAGCATCAGTGACGAAAAGGCATTTTGTTTCGCTGTAAAAAATCCCTTTCGGGGTGTAAACACTCTTTTAAGCTTGTGGCCTTGATCTTTGTTGAAGCCTTTGATATTTATTATATACCCGCCTCCATCCCTGTAGCTGGTCCATAGCTAACAACCAAAATAGTCTGCAGAAATGTTAGCCTACTGAAGCTTGACCCTGTGCAGGTTTATGATGCAGTGCAAACTATAAAACACAGCCAAGTTTACTGAGTCAACTTGGCTCGCTCACAGTGTGTCTATGAGCAAGCAGGAAGGAAAATGAAAATTGGACCATATAAACTGAGGGCGTATATGGGAGGATTGGCCTAAAGAAATGTCTAGTTTTTGATCATTTTTCATTGTATTAATATTTAATTACATTCATTGATTAAAATGGCAATCGGTGCTATGATATTGTCTACCTCTGCTCTGCGTGGTTATTTGATAATGCGCCCAAGTGTGTTCTGTACTTACTTTTCATGCACTTTAAAACTAAATGTCACGGGTAGCTTCTGATGTGGCTGCATCATGCAGAGATCAAAGCATGGAAGCAGGTTGATGTTGGCCACCTGGGAATATAATCCCCAAAGTTTAGGGACAGAACTCTGCAGATAGATCTAGTGGTGGTACGTCCTTCATTTTTATTGCTTTGTTGTTTCTTAAATTTATAGGAAACGCATTTCCAAAAGTTTTGAGGTCACTATAAAATTTGTCAAACATTTGCCTAGACGAATAAAAGCTTCAACATGTCGGGAAACTAAAATACTGATCAATGCTGCACGGCAGCTTCAACAGTCAGTTTTATATTTGACATGACCTCGGCTTCTTTGCCACCTGTGTGATGACATTTTGCATTTCAGTGCAAGAAGCCCAAGCCTCCTTTCAGCATGCTCTTGCACCACTTACACTGTAATTCAGTGTGTTCAGAGGGTTATTTTAGCCTCTTTCTGTTTCATTCACTGTGTTCTGTCCTTGAACTTGGCAAATGGTAGTTTGTAGCTGCATTTTTAGTTTAGACCAGCGGTCTTCAACGTTTCTCAGGCCGAGGATCCCAAACTGTTGGAGAGATTAAGCAGGGACCCCCTAGTTAACCTGTATGTGCTCTATATTAAACTCAGCCTAGTGCTGTTTATAAATCAATCAAATATTCATTATTTTATTTCAAACATGTGCAACAGTAGGGTGGCCGTGCAACTGGTGGAAACATAAACATACCTACATAACATAGCTAAATTATTTAACCATAGCTAAATTATTGACAGTTTTAGGATTAAACGTTATATGTAGTTAAATATAGGAGGGTCACCAGTCATTTTGGCCTCAGTAGTTGGCTGATGGGAGTGAGCTGCACTGGTAGCTTCTCTCGTGCTAATATTTCACCTGGGGACTGAAGAGGCTCTCGACCAATTGCGGGGAACCTGACAGAAGCAGGAGGCTTAGATTGACAGGCCTGGGCTAGTGTGGCGCTCTGTGTGAAGCGGTGTGCTGTTGAGACAGCTCCTGTACCACTGAATGAATAACAACATCTTCTGTTTCCATTCATCTAAACAGATATATCTAAAAATATGTTGCATTTGTGTTCATGTGTATTTAGAAAGATTTACCGTTTATTTAAGATTCAAGATACATTTAGATTTTTTTTTTTTTTTCGTAATTTTGTGGGGGACAATAAAAAATACATATATATAAAAAAGTGCAATCAACCAAAGAACATAGAACTCAACTGTCCCTGAAAATTCTAATCCTGAACGCACAACTCTCCATGTGAGAAAACTGAAAAAGACACAATAGTGTTTTCCAAAATAGAAACGTTTCCCCACTTCAGATTTTTTTTTTTTTTTTTTCCACTTTGCAGAGCGCTTGGAAAAAGCCTCTCAGGGGTGGAAAATGCCAGCTGCAGAAAACAATATTCTTTGAAATCACACAGTGATAAGTGCACAGGCTCGGAGTTTATTTTAGAGCCAAAGTCGGCGCCGTCACCAAGGTGACTGATGAGATATGTGTTTAGATGCTGTGTGTTTGTTTGTAGGCAAGTCACACTACTCCAAGTTGTGCTGACAGCTGTGTTACGGCTCTTCTGAGGATGCGAATGAAAGGTCAGCGCTGGCTTTCAACAGCTGTAATGTGTGGTAAGTAAACAAGCAACTCGTTTTGAAAATGTGTTCGTGTGACATTTGTGGAAAGGATCAAATGCACTCGTTGGTAAAAAAAAGCAGGTGAAACTCATCGGCATCTTCAGTGATCGCATCGATTTAATGAATAGGTAAAACAATCCATCAGCGAGGGTTAAGTTGATGGTAAAAAAACAAAAACACAAAGAAAGAACAAAAGAAATTGCCAGTTAGGTAATACAGTATTTGCTTGGCAGCAATGCAGTATCTAGTAATTTTGTGTTGGTGTCTTGTGCGTAGGAGCCCGACAATTTCCATAATTCCTCCACAGCTCAAGTGTAAATTGAAGAAACTGCAGTAATGAATGCAATGAACACAAGTTATGTGAATCTCATTTAAAAATATATAAATGTTTAACTTTAACAGTTTTTCTTGGTATCTTTTTTTTTTTTATGTGTTTTCTCCGGTTGCTGCAACTGTCTTCAAGTGGTGTTACAGTTAGGGGTGAGCTAAGAGAGAAACTGTTGGATGACAGGATGCCCTACTGGTTAGGAAACGAGAAGAGTCTCTGACTGGAGAACAATGGAGAAACAGGATAGTTCATCAGCGAGGAAACAGCTGATGGGAAACAGGTGGAGCTGCAGAAAGGGGAAACAGGAAGACTTATTCTGCAGGAGAAGGAGCTGCAGCATGCAGAGAGAAAAGAGGAAATTACAACCGACTTTAAAGGTTCGCTTAGTAAAATGTGTCTCTTTAGTAGCATCTAGTGGCAGTGGCAGGAACATACTGCACTGCTTGAACAGCGTGCATAGCCTTAGAGTGAGGGGTATTCAGTCCACCTGCAGAAAACTGGCTCAGGTGAGATTTACACGGTGCTCGCAGCAAGATTAAATTAGCATGAAATGCAATGTGTGTATTTATTTCAAAATGTTCTGACACAGTTTCATAATGTTAGTAAATGTCAGCTCTGCAGCATTTCTCATTAACATGATACTGTGTTTACTTAATCACAAACATTAGCTTGCTGGCTTACTAGGGGGCTACATCAAAATATGGATTCCCTGTCCACCAAACAGAGCGGGTAATTCCAGTAAATAGACAGAGCCACTAGCTAGCTTAGCTGCTGCGCAGAAAATGCTCAAAGCCAGGGATAGATGTTAGGATTTGGAGCATATCCAGGAATTATCTGTTGGATACCCCCATTTAAAACATGCCCCCCGCTAGAGGACGTCAGTTATTATGTTTAAAGGATAATTAATATTAATACTGCTATCATGACCTTAAAAAGGGACCAAGATAACACCTGAAATACAAGAAAAACTTTTATCGTTCCAAGGGAGCTACTGTTATTTACTACTCAGTGGGCCATGGTGTTCAAATAAAGCCAGGTCAGGCACCACATCTGTCCTTTGCATTGAAAAGAGGAGGATTTTGAGTTTAAATGCGCACAAGGTCAGGACTACAGAGTGGGTGCCTGAGGGTGAACAGGCTGATGGGCCGAGTCATAGGTGCAAACATCATTTAGCATTCAGCACATATCCTGCTGAGCCAACTTTACCTTGTCCTTAAAAGTAACAATAAGAATAAAAGTAAAGGTTTGATTTAGAGGAGGGGTGGCACCTTGTTTTGGCATTGATATCTATACCATTCAAATAGATCAAGAAATAGTGGAAAGCAATATACTGGGAAAAAGTACAAATCAGCTGTAATCGGACGTTTCATTCACTTTTGCTATGAGAGAAGTGTCAGGATAAAAATGGCTCATGTTATTAATCTTCGAGTGTAAGGGTGACATCACTGAGACATTTTCGGGTACAACTGGACACCATGACCGCACAAAACCACTGAATGTCACGCAGGGAGTACATGATGTATTGCAGCGGGAGTGAATGTCGTGCTGTGCTGAGCAATCATGACACATTTTAAAGCTACGAAGCCAACGTCTAGAGGAGAGCGCCGACTGACAGCTGGAAGGGGCGGGGTGTTTCATCCGTGGAGAGGTTGCCGTTAGTTTCTCAGATGTGCAAGACATAGGCTTAAGAGTGCAAACAAAGCCCTTATTATCCTTTGTACTTTGCAACAGATATGAGTAAGTGGGCGTCGGCCCCAGAGCGAGATCTTTCTGCGTGCGAGTTATTAATTCTCATGAGCATAACAATTTAAATTGCTATGGTGCAACTCTTGAAAGTAATTAGATTTCATTTGTAGCTTAATCTGTTGATGCGATTATTCATGAACGGAGACTGTATAATTTTTACCTTCTCTAAAAGGAGCCTGAAATATAATTTGTCATGGCAAATTCCTACAATAGAAAATGTGAATTGTTTAACTAGTTTTGACTCCACCATTGTATTTCATGTAAGGCTTATAATTTTACCGACACTCCAGATAATAAGACTCGATAATATCAGGATGTACTAGATTATTTTGAGAGGGAAAAGGATCACAACTGACAAGATATGCAGATGCATTTTTTATTATTACTGTTAGCATGCAAGACATTTCAGGAATAAACATGTATAGTCATTAAAACAAAATTAATGATGCCAACTTTTAGAATAATGGCTCACACCCACAGCTGGATGCCTTCCAAGATATTGTCTTATATAGCCACGACAAGATATTTGTCATGGCTTATGATGAGCGCATGAACGCTTCGGGCCATTTTGAATGAAATCCAAGAAAAACAAGAAGATAAATTGTGGTAAAGTATAAGGTACAAATTTCACCCCACAAATCCCAATGAATTAAACACTCAGCACTCTGCCTTGTGTAAATATTCTGAATGACTTCACACCTCTGCATGTTCCCAAATAAGAGACGGCTGCCTGAATGAAACGTGTGCTATAAACAGACACGTCTCACAAAAGAAAATGTGGACGGCAGTTTTCTACCACCGCTGATTATTCACCCACATGTAAATCGTGGCATTGGCGCATCTACAGAATTTACATTTCAGGAAGAGGAGAGTGGGAGGACTGTAAAAAAAAAAAAAAAAAAAAGTCTCACTCATCAGTCAAGATCACCAACAGCATGAAAAAATTGTAGAATTTGTAGGAATTAATTATTGACTCCAGTTGTGACGAAACATCAAAAACCTTCCTCTCTGAACACATCATCAATGCCACACTGGAAAGGAAAGTGATTCAAGACCCTTCACTTGAAAGTTTCTTGTGTGAGTTATTGAACTCTAATCTACAAACTGCTGTCATCAAACAAACAGCAATTTTAGTTGAACCCAAACACTTAAGAGCAGCTAAACAAAATCAGACTAATATGATGCAATGAGCTGCGAATCATAGCACTGGCCTTTTGAGGATGAATGAAAAGCTTGTTAATCTAGACAAACTCTTAAAGTATAGCTGGGCCAGATGACATTTACAGAATTGTACGTGCAATTCAGCTATAAATTGAGATTTCAGAAGAACTCTTTGCCTGGTTTTCTTTAAGCATTGTACATCTTTTTTTTTTTTTTTTTTTAAACTAAATGTTTGTATTATTACAACTAAAAACAACAAAAAGGAGCAATTTGAAAACAGTCAGGTCATCATAACAATCAGGAAGTTTACCAGTAAATAAATAATCATTGTAAACATAATTTTTAACCTCCTATGACCCGAGCTTTATTTGGTATGTTTTTTTTTTTAATTTGTCCGTGGTATTTGGGATTAGTAGGACCTAAAAGGTATAAAAACAAGGATCATCTTTGAACAGGAAGTAGTAGTTTTTGAAAAAAACAATGTCCTCATATGTGGACACTGGGATTATTTCATTATTTATATTATAAAGAAGAAAATATAAAACTGTTCATTTTAATACCTGAACATGGCTGAACAAAGACAGAATTGCAAACAATGAAGTCCCAACGTCCTCAAACAAGTACTTACTAATTAGCATAAATTGCTAATTTGTCAAACGTCATATCAAACTAGAAACATTAGCATAAATAAATACGTTTTAACCTTTGCTACCACTAGATGGCAGTCTAAATTGTCCACTAATGAGGACAATGGGTCTAAATGACGCAGAATGAGCTGCAATAAAACCTAATACTTAACGTCCCCATATGAGGATGCAGGGTCCGAGAATGTTAATTAAAATAAAGTCAAAACATCAACATTACTTCAGGTTGTAGTGTGACATCCAGTTTTTCCAATTTTCTTCTCATTTTTCGGTTGCATATATTAGAGAAAATGTCATTTGTTCCATACCATGAATTTCCTGAATTATTCCTTTTGCCATTTGATGATTGTTGGAGGTTCTTTATTCAGACATTTTTTAGTCATAGCTTTTTTTACCACCAGTCAGTAATATCTGCAATAAGTATCTCTCCCCTTTCTTTAGCCCCCTGGTAAATTTCCTAAATATATAACATTGAAAGTAAAATGAATCTATGTTCTAATGATGGATCTGATTGTTGGCATAACGTCCATCCAGTAAATAGAGATAACAGGACAATGCCAGAATATGTGGAAATGACCTGCACAGTCATGCTCAGGTTGGTTGTTTATAAGCATTGTACCTCTTTAAATGTCACACCACTCTTTCTAGTCCTGGGGCGCTTTGTACTGGTATATCTTAATGCAATGATGCATGCTGTCTGACACAGCCAGTTGGCCCCCAGGTAGGAGGGTCAAGCCACGTGGACTACTCAAACCCTCATTTATTATAGGCCAACCCACTCCATGTGCTGTGTATAACAGGACCCTGTGCTGCTCGCCCCAGTCTGCTACCAGTACATTACCATCTTTATCTATGCATATTCCCCACGGACAAGCCAGGACCGGTCCCATACCCGCACATACGCCCAGAACCCTCACTGTGTTCCAGCCTGGCTCCAGCACTTTAATGCAAGGCACACGGCCTGTTTCATTGCCCCTTTCAGACACAGCTATCATGCCTGAGCTCAAACAAGCCGCCACTAAATAGGGCCGGTGGAATCCGGTCACCACTGTGCGTTCAAGACGGGAGCCTGTCTTAGGGTCAAGCTTTAGAGCAATAAGGGTACCTTTCCGGATATCTGCTACCAAGAACTCATCCAGCCTGGTCACAGTCACGCCCCGGGGAGCTTCTAATTCATCTTTTGCAGAGCTCAAGCCTGATCCTCCGTAGGTCTGGAGCAGGCGGCCATGCCGGCTGAACACGAGCAGGGCTCTTTCTGCAGCACAGCTTAGGGCAATCAGACCCTTAGCATTGACAGCAATGTCAAAGTAGTTCCGACATCGTCTCGCAGAGCCGTCAGCAGATGAGGAGGTCACTTGTTGGAGGACATTTCCCCGAGGGTCAGTCACCTGTTTCAAAATTCAAACTTAATTGACAACTTATTTTTTGTATTTTACTCATACTGTACATGTTAAAGACATTTAACATAACACCTACCTGAACGCGTGCATTGCCACAGTCCACTATAAACAGCTGTCCCTGTGGTGTGGCATGGATACCACTTGGCAGGGTAAGATCAGCCCGACCGGAACCTTGCTTCCCAAACTGAACAATGGGATGAATGCCTCCGGGGTTTAATACTCTGAAGGACGGATCACCCTCCTCCTCTAACTCCAACAGTGCTGGCTCTCCTCTGCCTCTCTTTGCCTCTTGAGAGGAGCAACCTATGACAGACATGGATAAGGACCTAGCCACAAGGGGTTGTTTTGATCCAGCCTCTGCGACTTTCTTCTGTGGTTGGTGACTTCTATAGGCAGGGTACAAGAGGGTCTGCCCCATATCAGAGACTCTAGGTCCCCTACTGAGAACTGGTGAAGCTGGGGTGGAGCTCGACGTGGAATTTAAGTCGCTACGCTTAACCCTCCACACTCCGCTGATCAATGGACGTGTCTTGGGTGTCAAGTCTACTGCAGACTTTGATAAGCGGCAGCTGTTCAAAGGGCTTTTGGTCACCTTCTGGTCATGAGACGGGCTAACAATGAAAGTGTAGCTGGAGTCGAGGCTGTCTGTTGGGGACGGTGCTCGACCAGAGTCGCCAAGCGTCCCTAGAGAGTGTTCATCAGAGGACTGACTGAGGCAAGAGTGAGGTCGGCCCCTGCAGGTGAGGTCTAAGCAACTTTGACTGGCCACCGAGTCTCTTGGATTCATTCTGGGGGATGTTAAGCCACCGCTGCCATACCTAAACTGTCTACTATTGGAGTCTTGACTCACTTTTCCTTTATCTCCATCCTGACTGTCTAAACTGAAGCAGTGACTGAGCTTAAGATGCTCCCGTCTTCGTTCAGGTGAAGGGGACGGCTTCCGATTAGAGGCTGCAGGGAGTAATTTCCTCTGATTCCTGGGAGAGTACTGTTTTCCATTACCATTCATACTGTACACCAGGTCTTTCTCTTCATTGTCAATGTTTTTAAGTACCGTAGGGACAGCCAGAAATACGTCTTCCCCCTGTGGCTGAAAGGAGTCCATCTCATCATCCTGGAATGACTCCCAGTCAGACTGTTCACACTTTGGAAGCCAGCGAGATATCTTTGCAGAGGAGAGCCTTTGTTCTTCTTCCGATTCTAGCTCACTCCTGTTGGAGAGGCTGATCTTTCTGAGAACCCTGCCTGTTGGTGATGTCCAACCCTGTCCCATCTCACTTCCAGAACCTTGATGGTTTGTATCCTCACACTGAATCTCCTGTGAGTGGAGTGCACACGGCTGTCCCTTCGGCCCACAGCCTCCAGCATTCAAGCAGAGACTTTGTTCTTGCACTCTGATGTCTCCAAAGGCGACAGCATTAGGTTGGGAGCTGGGTTTGAAGTTCACTTTCTTTAGGGAAACGGAGACTTCCCAGGGTTGTAGGAACTCTACGACTTCCTTATGCAGTGGGTTTTGGTTTGGACCACTTTCACTCAGAACTGACCCACCCAGGTTCTGAATCCTTTGCTGAAGTTGAGCCAGTTTACGGATCCTTTGGTCCAACAGGGACTGGCTGACTCTGGCTGCTGCCATGTTCTCTCTTTGGACCTGCTCCAGACGCTGCTGAGTGTCTCGATGGTCCTGCTCCACCCTCTCCAGCAGGCGCCTTTCTTCTCTGCGTGCTCCCAGGATGGCTCGCTCTACTCCCCGCTTCACGGATTCAGTCTCGGTGGCGTGACGCTCCTGTAGCCGGCACAGCTCTGCCTCTGCCTGGGCAAGGTCGCGCTGTGCCTGTGTCACCCAGCATGGAGGGGACTGAGGCAGGAGAGCAGCTGAGAGACCATCTGAGTGGCAATCGGGACTTGGGCTGTGGACTGGGATTGGGGAGGTGGGGTTGCTCCCTGAAGGACTTCTGGCAAACATCATGAATGGATTTATAGTTTGTTTTCTAGCATTCACTTTGAGTTCCTGCAGAAAGACAAAGGGGATAATTAAATCTTTCATGTAATAAATGTGAAATGCTTTGTCATTAATTAAGATTATAATGAGATTGTTACTGTTTCCAAGCAAAAAACTCCTTTATGCAAGTTCTTTCTCTGCAAGCAGACATGTTGGCTTGCAGAAAGAACTTGCACAGGGCAGCGACGAAAGTTTCAAGTTTCGCACTGAGAAATCTATTAGCAATTCAAAAGTCAGCAGACAGCCACAAGCATCCAGAGTGAGTACAAGAGTGGGAGGTAAGGAGACAGCCCAAGTGTCAATAGAACAATACATCTCAAACTCCCCAGTTCTGTGAATAGACCCCGCTTTGATATTTTATTCATGAGCTGAACAAAGTAATGCAGAGAAACGTGCTGAAAGATATCTGCCTGTCCTGTGTGTGATGTGTTGTCATAATACTGGAAACTCCAGGGAGCCATCATATGATAAACAGCAAGTAGCGTTTAAAGTGAGCGAATATTAGAAAATCTGTGGCCCCAAACCATACTTTTTCCCCCATATATACATACAGTATGAACGATAAGTTTATATTTTACATAAAAAACAAAAACTATTGAATCAGGCTTTTAGCAGTGTTTGCGGACATATAAGATCCTCTGGTGAATTTAGTCTGAAATGAATAAAACAGAGACTCAAATTGTTGTATAATTGAAAGCAGCATGAACACAAAGAACAAGCGAAGTGGAAAGAAAGTTCATGGGCAATTAAAAGTCTTTATTATCAGCTGGAAAATGCTCAGATGTTTTCATTTTACTTTAAAGTTTGCACTTTAAATTAAAATGCACTTTTGAGGATTGCAAAACTCTGCAGACAATATTAATCATAATTAATTACATGTATGGCCAGTGTTAGTAGTTAAACAGGAGATTATAGGATATGAGGTCAGCTGTATGCAGTTAATATTAATGCTACTGACTTATTACTTTAAGACCACAGACCTCCACAAAAAAAAAACATGAATCATAAAAGTGAATGAACTGTAGGTTATTTTTAAGATCTACTCCATGAACCATCCAATTTATGTTGTTGTTGGCTTTTGGCTCGAAAGGGAATTTTTCGTCGTGTCACAACAAAGTACTGAATATGACCAGCCTTATCCAGCCAAGAGGAGAAAATGAGGAATTGCACCTGTCCATCAGATAATGCAGGTTTGAATTAAAGGGGCCTTTAATAGTAGGTGTTGATGCTGATTGTACTTGAATGAGTGTGTGATTTGCACTGACTGTATGGATGCTTTAACCATTGAGTAGCCTACTGTAAGTCTGCTTGTTGCGATACAAGTTACCTAACACATTAATAATTTAATAATCTGAAAGTAATACTGTTTATATAAGAACAACACTGTTTATAAATGACTAACAGGGAGCTTCTAGTTAGAGTTATTTAGGCGCAGCTACTTAATTAGGAAGTTGTTCCGGAGCCACTGTCTCTGAAGTTATTTGATGTTTTAGAAAGTTAACAGGTGTAGCTCAGGCACCCATCTGTTGGTGTCTCTGACCCTGTTTCTCACATTACCAAACTACATTATAGATGAGGGAGGCTCAGTTACTCATCTTCTGTGAGTGCTGCATCACATTAAGAATATTTGTTGAGGAAAAACACTGTTGTTAATGCAAAAAGTAAGAGCTCAGCGTTTGATATGATTAAAATAAAAGTTATCTTTTCTTGTGCACAAAAACTAAATATTGAATCAAATAATTCTCAAATTGTACTTTATAATCCGTTATCTGTTGCCACTTATCCTGCAGGAGGTTGCAGGCGGCTGGGGGGGTTATCCCAGTCAGCACTGGGTGAAAGTTGAGGAACAGTCCACATCTACAGTCGGTTTAGAAATGAACCTAACATGCACATCTCTAGAATACACCACACTTGTCTTACCTGTAGTCAGGTGCAAGCGCTGCTACCACCCCATGCTCCACTCTTCTTCATCGCATCCCTCCACTCCTTCACTCCTTGACTCATCGTGCCTCCGTCGCGCCTCAGTTTGGCTGTTGCTAGGACACGGCCAAGTCGACTCCAGTTTCCCCTGTATGCAAACTCAGAAGTGTGCGCATCCACACTTGACATTTGTCTTGGTTGTCAAGCTGTTTATTCTGCACTTCGCTTGGACTCACGCTGTGTGTTTTAGAAAAGCATCAGAGTGGAGAGTAAATCCATTAACAGGCTGCGGCTTCAGGAGGAAGCGTGTCTGTGTCACGTACTGTAGATGTGTTATGTGATGTAAAAGCAGGGCAGTGTTGCTGAGATGATGGTTGGTAATAGGTTTACTTTGACGTGTGGCATTAAACATTGATATCTGGGGTTGGTATCGTGCTGTGTTCTGGGTGTGAGCCAGTTCTTTCTGCATGGACTCTCTAGGCTTCTGCTTCTGTGACGGTGACAGGCAACTAAATATTTATAGTGTTGGCCGATGCATTAATAAAGAATGAACAAATATTCACAATTAAGGGGCTGGAACTAATCAATTTGGAGTTGTTTTGGTAAATTTGTATCAAATGTTCCTTTTTTTTGTTAATGATTCTTCTAGTAGTTAGTGGGTGGAACGTAATAAGAGTCATTGTCTGAATAGAAATACAAAATAGTTTAAATTAAAATGATATAAAACAAAGAACTGCTGCATTTAATCTCATGGTGCAGGAACAGCTAATTATAAGTGCTCTAAAATGGTAAAATGTTGAATTTCTAGTTATTGTAACTAATTAACTCACAGCTCTAAGCATTAACCCACATACACCAATCAGGCATAACATTATGACCACCTTCCGAATATTGTGTAGGTTTCCCTTGTGCATCCAAAACGGATTAGACTCATCAGAGAATGGGACATGGGTTTTCTGAAGTTGCCTGGAAACAGGATTTTGTTAGTGGGGTTCCTATGGATTAAGGGGAGGGGCCTGTTTTTCATGTTTTTTTTTGAGTTGTTCCTAAACTTTTTGTGTCTGTGTCAGGCTACATCCTGCTGGGGATGTCTGCTGACGTCAGGGAGTGTCGTTGCTATGGTATCACGATCAATGTTATTAACTTCTCCTGTCAGTGGTTTTAATGTTGTGGCTCATCAGTGTAAACAGGGCACTCCAAAAAAAAAAACTGAAATACCAGCCTGCTGCTCCAGCCTCGAAAAGGATAAATAATGAATGAACGCTGCTTAGTATTTGTGCGATGAATGCTGATGTTGGCATGTTTACTCGCTATGAGCGGCCTCAGTGCAACGCGAGGCCCCAGAAACTCGAGGTCTCACTACATAATGACATACATAATGACCCACCGCTTCTATTTTAAAGCATCTCTAATAATATATTCATTTAATGTGTGTTAACTGATATTAAATGTGGTAAAAACAAACAACAAAAAAGATGATAACTGATAAATTATATGGAAGTTGGAGCATTTATAGTATTAGGTGTCTGGACAACTTATTTGTAAGCTCGCTCGTTACTGGGAAGTACTTATTAGTTTTTTGTTCTTTATACTCATTATTTATTTTGACTTCTCTATGTCTATGTCTGGTCCATATATGTTCTTATCTTAGGACAAAACGATTCCCCCGAGGGGATCAATAAAGTGATCTTCAGTCTCATTCTCATCGAAAATCAGAAACTGTGCAGAATTTTGCTCTGCAGCCTACTTAAATCTCTGGGAGTCGGGGTCAAAAGATTAGTTAGATAAATATCGGATACTTTTGCACTTTCGATACTGGAACATCACTAAAAATCAGTGTCTAGCTATGGTAGCCATTACAAGTGGCTATTTTAAGACTCAAAGCCATTAGGTTTAGAAATATTCTTGTACAAATTAATGGAAAGCTACAGCGCTCATAGTTTCTTCAATCCATAGCGCCACCGTGGAAAAATGAACTGGAAACACCCGAACAAGTCAAAGAAAGGACACCAGGACAAACGAGATATTGCTAGGCAAAGAATTTATAAATTAATAAAAACATTCCCTTTGTAGTGTTCTTCTGACAGCTTTTCCCACTTTGCATTTTTGTCCTTTTTTTCTCTAATGATTTCAAAATATAGAAAAATATTTCTGACAACATTCATCGTGACATTAATTTCATTCCGTCCTGTTGGTTAATTTCTCACACCGCTGCATCCTGACCCGCTGCTTTGACTCCTTCCTGTCTTTTCTTCTTTTTACACTATTTACACATCAGTCCACATCATCTTCCAGCTTCAAACCGGGGACACCAGAGCATGTTTTGCATAGATCACAGAGGAAAAGGAGGGGTTGGGGAGAGGGAAATGTCAGAAGTGAAAGCTTTTGAGAGACGTGATGCTGCAGAAGCCGCGCGCCCAGAGATGAGCAAAACAAATCAACACACGGAACATCGGAAAATCACACACATGGCACAACGTGTTCAGGAAACTCTCGGCCCTCGAGATGAGATTTCATTCGTACTGCTCATAAAACCACCGTGTTTGCATCAAGGAATCTTTAGTTTTGATTTATTGGCTTTGCTGATTCTTCAAAATAAAAGTCGGTGACTTTGGCTCGCGGTTTCCATGTGCCCTGGAACGCAACACAACACAGGAACTGAACATAACATGATACAAGCTCCAAATCTAAAGCACGATTTTTAATCTCAAAATGTTATGTTTTTAAATCATTATCTGATCGACTGTAGTGTTTAATGATGACAAAAAACAAACAAAAAACATTACACAATCTGTGACATTACAACTTTTCTTAGCTTTGGGTTTAACCACTCAACATTGTTGTCAGACAGAGTCAGAGTCAGAAAATCAACATTTGATCGAGCGAACGTGTTCGGAGTCATTTAGGAAGCAGCAACCACCTTTCAAAATAAGAGTCTTTTCTAAGGCCTTAACTCGTCACAGTTAACAGATCGCACGTGTCGAACTGTTCCGTCAGTTGCTTTCAAAGGCAAATATCACTTTCGTTAATGTAAATTTAAATCATCAAATTTAAATCAGGCTGTGCCCACGATCCCTGCTAGTGCCTGAACGGGTGGGAGTGTTTTTTTATTTTATTTTTTCCCACCAGCGGAGAAAGCCAGCTCCCATAAAGCCATAAAGTAATCCATCACAACGACCACAAAGCCTTGACTATATTTGTCAAACTGTCTTGTTTTATTTCCCTGTGAGCGTTGCATTAAATTAAGCTCTGCTTCCAGTTTGACAGATGTGGGAAGACGTCAGTGTCCCTGGTAGGAAGTGATCCCTTTGTATATTTATATTAAAAAAAAAAAAAAAAAAACAATACACCACCTTGCAAACTTGCTGGACTTTTTTTGTATACATACAAATTAAATCAATTACTGGTGTAAACGAGCTATAATGCCAAAAAATTAAAAAAAGAAATGCCAAAATCCTGCAACTCAGCGTTACTGAGAAGCTCCCTTTTTAATTAGGACACAGCCTCAAATTAAATTGGCACCTTTTTTCTAAATGGCACCTTCTACATTGAAAGCACTCATAAAGAAGTGCTAAGTGGATGAGGTTTATGACAGTGTGTTCGGATCGTGTGCCATTAAATTAAACCGCCTACGAGTGCTTAAACGGGCGTCTTGAGTTTCAGGTGTGGTTCGGCAGATTGTCTTTGGTGTTCATGAACGCGTCACGGAAAACTGACTGTAGCTGCATGAGAGAGAGAGAGAGAGCACTGAGGAGCTGAGAAAATCTCTTTAAAAATAGCTCGAAAAAAGACGAAACACAATCTTGACTTGAAGAAGAAGAAGAAGATGATGAACAGGAGAAGTGGAACCTGAAGAGGGACTTTTGCCCCAAACACACAGATGTGCAGCAGACGAGGTGAACAGATGGAAGGACGGCAGTGGGTAAAAAGTACAGAAGCTTTTTTTTTTTTAGTTTTTTTTTAGTTTTTTCTTTCCTATTTGAATTAGCCGAGAGCAAACATTCAGTGTGAAACCTGTCGCCGCAGATTCTCCGCAGGCGACGGGATGACTCACTAAACCACTAAAACCTACAGCGTGGAAGTTAATTCGAGCTCAGTACGACTTCACGAACCAAAACACTATTCGACTATCACTTATAAACCTGGCATGCAGAAACTTTTGAACTATTTTCTTTAAAAAACTATGGGTCGTTACGAAATGTGTCTAGAAATTCATAGAAAAGTGACGCACAGCCGTGACGGAACATTTACAAACATGACGGCGGCGGCCGCTGCTGCTGCTGCTGCTGCTGCTATGGCTTGGACAAGTTGAACGAAGGCCTCAACTTGCTGAAAAAAAAAAGATGAAAATGTCGTGGAGAAAAAAAAAATAAAACGTACAAAAGTTTCAGAGATAAGACTTCGCAGGATGGCAGGCAGTTTGAGTCAGAACGGCTAGTACGTGCAAAAAAAATTAAAATGATAAAACACTTTAGTTGATAAGAAGCTGGGTCGTAGGACCATTCAACACTTCACTCATACAAGTAATTCATCATTTTACAGGTCTGTAACTTCTTATTAACTTCCTGCAGAGAATAACTGGAAGAAAAGAAGAAATTTCAGACCTTTAACAATTCAAGCAACAATTTAAAGAAAAAAGTCAATATTTCGTAATTGGCTTTTAACACTTTGTGGCTGTGACTTCATTCGACCTCAGAATATAAATTAAACCACAATCGACTCCTCCATATCCTCCCGTGCACATTTATACTTGGTACCTAACATAGAAATAAAGATAGTAGCTATTTGGCTGATGATACAACGAGTTAGTGTTTTGTTTTTCAAAGAAAAAGGAAAAAAATAGCAGCATGTTAATTTCCAAGACCAACGGATGTTTGTTCATATATCAAAAGAAAGTAAAACTAAGATGAAGAAGAAAGATGGAGATACATCATAAACTAAGACCTGTTAGGATCCTTTGTTTTGTTTTTTTCTTGACAAATTCAATAGAAATCAAGCCGACGCTCTTTAAAAAAATATTTTTAAAAAGACTTAATGACACACAAAAGGTTTGACTCGTAAAGCAGTGCAGCCTTTTTTTTTTTTTCTTCTATCCCACGGCCTCTTTTATGGCAACAGGTGAATGGCTTAATAATGGCCTGAAGAGTTGGTGTCACCTTTTGGAAAGGAGTCATTCATTTTAAATCAATCACACACACGCACACACACACAATGACAGACACACCTGCTCCCACATGTTGCTGATATGTCTAGAAAATGGTGCAAATTCAAAAGACAAAGAAAAAAAAAAAAAAAAAAAAACCTTAATGGCATTAATTACCCAAAAGTTTTCCAGTACATTTGTGGCGATCCTGCTGATTCTCCCACAACCTCTGCGTTTCCAGTTCTCATTCATCGAGCATTTCCAACAGTGCAGCCTTTTTTTTTTTTTTGTTAAAGTAAATGGACACTCGTGGCGCTCCAGTGTTACCGGGAACATTTCTTTTTTCTTTTTTTTTCTTTTGACCAGTCCTTGACGGAGGATGAAAAGCTCCGGTGAAAGCGAGGCTTGTTGAAGCAGAGATGTTTTGAAATGATTGGGTCACTTTGCTGCTGATTGACCCGCCTACACTTTCAATGTTTTCTTGCAAAACAAATTTCTTTCTTTTTTTTTTTTTTGGTGTTTGTCTTAAATTCTGTTGTGGATTAAACCTTTTTCCTTTTGTGCCACCTGAAAGCACCCTTTCAGCTTAAAAGAAAAACCCCTAGCACCGATGTGTGCACCTACTTCTTTTACCTGTGGCTTTACAGTGTCACATTATACCACGACATGGTACGTGTATATACAAGCTCCCAAATCTCCAGTATTTACTGAGATTTTCTGTGTATAGAATGTAAATATAATACATGATATGCACAATATGTTTACAGATGAGGAAAAAATCTTCCAGTCCTATAGGTGTCCTATAATAATTTTGGTACAAAAGTGTCACCGTGTTCCCTCTTGGAGTCAATTCACTTTGCTGGCGGAGAAGTCTCAGTGCTCCAGTCTGTCCTCTGGTGATGGGAGAATTCTATATAACTCTTTTTACAGCCTGAACATGATGAAAACGAGGCCAGGACGCTAAAATAAATCCGTCTATTCCTCTGCCTCCTGGCTCTGAGGGAAGGGCAGAGTGACGGCGTGCTCTTGGGCCAAAGCCGCCAGCTCTTTGAGGAACTCGCAGAAGATAACGGCGCAGTAGACGGCGTTCTTCACTCTCAGAGCCTCGGCTTGCTTCTCCAGGCCGGAAACGCCTCCTGCGCCGCCCCGGAACAGAGCGCTGTGCAGTGATTGGCTGCCGTCCCGTACGTGTGCGAAGGCCAGCTGAGCGGCGTTCCGGGCCCGAGTCGGACTGTTGGCGTGGCGAAGGATTAGATCTCCGAGGGATGGCTTACGACTCTTCACTGGAAAGCAGAAATACAGGAATATATTGATTATTATTATTGCTTTACAGTAATTTAGCCTTGGTGACAAGATTTAGGGTTGATCGCGTTTTTTGCCGATACATGCTGATGATTTTCTGAGCCGATATTTGATGCCGATACTACTTTTTCTCCCTCTATTTACATTATAAAATTGATAAAATTTGTTACAGGTCTCAATTTAACAAAAAACATAAACATTTACTGAACTTAAAGAATATTTAACGCTCTTAAGCGTACAAAATAAACAGTTACTAACTCTGTTCGTAGCAGAGCAGCAATGTATGGGCTGCACATATATGGGATGGGATGCATGTATGGGCAGCATCTGCAGTGTCTCCAGCAGCACAGCGCTGCCTTGTTTATGTGTCTGTAAAATTTGCCGAGATATTGCTAAACACACCTGCGCCGATACCAGTAAAAACGCAAATATTGACCTGATATACCAATATTACATTTCTATTACAGATATACAGTCAATGTTTCTGTTGCAATTCACTACTTTTTGTATATATGCCAATACTTGCATATTGTTTATTCTATTCTACTTTTTTTAATCTTATTATTTATCTTTTTACACAGTCCACGCTTGTAAGTTCTATATGTATTTTGTTGCAAAGTCCAATTTCCCCACTGAGGGACAAATAAAGGTTTTTAGAAGAATTGAGCTGATATCAGCAAATGATACCTACACCTTAGACTTAAGCAGACTTAAATGATCCACAAGGGAAACTGCTTGGTTATAGTGGCTTAGTTGTTTCAAAAAGGTGAGCTGTTATACATCTGGACAGAGTTTGGTATAAAAGAAGCTCTGTAGCGTTCACTGTACTAGCGGAGCTGAATCAGTGTGTCCCTCTAATATTTGGTGTAGTGGATGGGATCGATTGTCCATAATGAAGAGCTGATTATCCAGTGTCCAGTGTCTCCTACTCCCCACCGATCACATTTCCAGCCTTTCAGATCAATTTGTTGATCCTGCTTATGTCTTTTTTGCTGGTAGTACTCCCTCAACAAATAAAGTACAGGACACTGGTAGAACACACTGAAAGACCTTCCTGTACTCAGGCTCTTCTTATACACAGTAACACTGTTGTCCCCCCATGCTTCTATACTCACCCAGTGAATCAGAGCGCCGTAGGGGTGGAACTGCTGCAGGACAGTCAGTCCAGTCCACTTTGCCTCGGGCCACCAGGTACTGCTGGGCTTTCCTCAGCATGGCAGGGAAGTCCTCATGAGAGGCTGCAAACGCCTCGATGCGATTCTTCACAGAACCTAGAACCTGAGGAGAAACGGAGAACAAAGGTTAGATTGATCAAGTCAAAGTCTTATTTGTTTGTTACTGTAAATTCACTTTTCTGAGATTAAGCCGTTCAACACGGATTAACGTCCACGATCTCCAAAGACTTCCGTGTTTTGTCGAAGTAGAGGATTTAGTCTCTCATGAGAGAAAAATCTTCAAATAAGATGTCAAAACTGTAATGTGAAAAAATAACTGTATGCAAATATCATTGATTTTCTTGGAACTGAAGCTTGCACAGAAGTGAGGTGGGCTGAACGTGGACAACTCAGCCTGAAAACAGGAACCGAAAATCCATTTATTTTCTCTTGTTCCAGACATATACTGAACTAAAACTTATATTAAGACATTCCCTGGTCAGAGTATCCAACTTTTGCACAGCGCACGGTACCTGGATCAATGACTTGACGCTGGGCTGGAAGACCATGTTGGTGTTGAGCAGGAAGGAGCGTAGGAGCGGCTGAGGATAGCAGGCCAGCTGGGCCACGATGCCAGTCAGCAGGATGTTGACGTACAGAGAGTTTTGGAGCATGTTCTCCAGCTTGGCAAACAGAACCACCATGAATGGACCTGCATTGAATGGAAAGACAGAAGAGGAACAGACATTTGAGATCGTCAGATTGAACAGAATAGACGTTTTAGGTAAGGATGTCCCTATCAGTACTGGGAGAAGACCATCGAGAGCTGCTCTAGACATTTTTTAAATTATAGGTTTTATTTTAGGTCAGCCATAAACCAAAAAACACGTGTCTGCAGCCTAAAAGCATCTTCTTCCTCTTCTATTTTAATGGCGATTGATTAGCGGCAAAGCTGCCAAAGTGCCAAAAAGACAGAAAACCATGAATGAAAAAGCATAAATCGTGTCTGCTGTGTGGAACGACTTTACTCTGGAAAATGAAGTCGGGCAGACAGTAATTTTTAAATTATAATTGTAATAATAGGAGGCTGTTGCTTAATACGGAATATGCAGAGTCTTCTCAGGCAAAGGTGGCGCAGAAAACAACAACAAACTCTGAATGCTGTGCTTTAAAAAGTTCCTAGAGACAGCTTCAAGGTGAAAAATGTTTCAGAGAGGGTTGCAGAGTTCGTGCCAGATTTCTAGAGTAAAGAACGCAGGTTTTCACCATCTGTTGGCTTTCGGAGCCAAGGTACGAGCTACTCTCTCCTTGTTAAATTAACTTTGACGGCGCTATTTGTTGGACCTAATTAGGGATGAGCCTCAATAACATTCTTTAAAAGAACCGGCTCCAACTGGTCCAGTCCATCGATATCATTGACCTTCATGCTTCTTGATACTTCTTGAATCTTTACATCCCAGTCCAGAAGGTGGCGGTAATGCACCTACAAGTTGTTAGCCAACCGCCATAAAATGAAAGAAGAAGAAGAAGAATCTTTAGGTTGAAGCAAGGCCAGTCACATCACATGACGACAAGGAAGACACGATGGAGTGTTCAACAATCTATCGCTAAGTCTCAGCAGAACAGAGCTAGTGAGGATCCAGTGACCAATTACCTATTTATTTTCTTACACGAGCTCTTATCTCTTGTTTAGACACTCAATAAAAATGCTGTTGTTTACACAAAACCACAATGATGATGAGGGAGGGAATCGATAATGGCATCGGTATCAATAAAATCTTATCGATGCTCATCCCTAGACTTAATACAGTCGCATGGTGCACACATCATCTTTGAGAACACAAGGAGGTAAAGAGATAAAAGATCGGTATTGGATTGGGTGGTGCAGAAAAACATGATAGGGACATCCCTCGCTTTTTTGGATGCTGCTGTTGAAGCATGAAGCTAAGCTAATCGAGCACAATGCTACACAGCAGTAGCAGTCTTATGGAAGAGCAATTTACTGTGAAGCTAAGAGAAGCTGTCACACAGAACAATACTGAGTCTTAGATAACAAAAGAAGTGTCACTCTTTGTGAATTATTACCTACAAATAACTTTGGAGGACTACTAAAAAAAAAAACAAACAAAAACAAAATCAAAGAAAAAATCCCCACTAAAGGATTTCTCAATGCTGCAACAAATCATGACTTTTTAAACAGAGCGTATCCACAAACACAAATAATGATAACTGACTTCATTTTTACCTGTGTACGGCTGGCAGGGGGGTTGGTTAAGAGGTCTGGCAGGACTACAGACGCCCATCGCAGGCCCGTCTCCTTTGCCGTCGCCCGTCAGCTTCGCCTCCAGAGCAGAGGACAGCTGTTCTTCTTCCTGCTGCTCGGCAGAGAGAGAAACTCTGGCGGCTTCCTCCTGCTGGCAGATTGCACTGTTGCGCTCCTTCACTCGGTCCTCCAGCTCCCTCAGCTCCTGCTTGAAGGCCTCGATGCTGATGCCCTGACCGTTGACGTCTCCGGGCAACGGCGGGTCTCCCGGCGACTGCTCCAGCAGCTCCTGTATGAGGCGCTCGACGGATTGCTGCGCGTGGTCCGACTCCGCCGGATCCGACGATGTGCCGTGTGGGTTTGAGGTGTCGCTGGTCAGCGGTTTGGCGTCAGACGCCTGGTGGGCGACGGAGTTCTGAGAGGGGATCTGGTTGGGGCAAAGAGGTTTTGCGTCGCTCATGTCGCTGTTGCTGAAAATCGACTGCGGGAGAGCAGCGCAGCTCTGGGAGGGACACGGGACGAGGGATCCGTTTTGATTGGCGTTCTCGTCCAAATACTGCTGCTCCCCCAAGTCCCTCTTCACTTTCTTAACCTCCAGCCCTCTATCGCGACTGTCTGAACACCCATCCCCCTGCCCGGTCGTTCCATTGTACATGGCCTGGTAGCTGACGGTGATGGCGGAGGAGGGGATGTGAGGAGCGGGCGAAGGGGAGGGGTGCGAAGCAGATAAAGGGGTGGCAGACGACGAGGAAGGGACGAGAGGGGGGACGGGTTTGGGGAGGAGCTCCTCTCTCTGAAGGCTGCGTTTCTTGGAGCGCGGCGTTAGGCTGATGCAGTTGTTTTTACCGATTGTGACGTCCCACTCCCCACTGTCCCGCTCCGAGCTGCTCCACTCAGACCGCGCCGCCGCCACAATGGCCGCCCTCTGCTGGACCGGAGGAGTGTTGGCGCCCTGCTGGAAACCGAAGTGCTCAGGGAACATGGCGATGGAAGGATTGGACGTAGGGGGAGGTGGGGGGTTAGGGGCTGTGTTTGGGGAGGGGTTCTCTCCGTCGTAAGGCGCCGACCAATCCCGGCAGGCCCAGGAGCAAAGCTCGATCCCCCGCCGGGCGTCCCTCAGGTACTCCAGGTAACCCGAGTCCCAGTCCAGGGAGTCCGTGTGGGTCTGCTGCTGGTGCATCGGGCTGTCGGGGGACAGAGGGTGGGTGCTTGAAGGCCCCGACTGCATCTGCTCCGTGCTGGTGGGGGTGGAAGGACCCCCTCCTCCTGATCCAGTGCTCTGTTGGCGCATGAAGAAGGCCAAGCGGGACGGGGTGCTCGGTCTGTGCGGGGCTGGAGACTCTGTGCTTGGGCTGTTGATTACTGTAGGATGTCAATATACAGACAAGAGAGGAACAGGTAAATTCATTTAATGTCAAAATGTCCTGTCAAACACAAAAAAAAACTAGCTCCTGGGCTTATGAAGAGCATATTGACCTGGATATTCCAAATTAAATTATTTCCAAATGCAGCATTTCCTGATGAAGATGTGGAATGTGGCTTAATTATTCACATTTTAGGAGCTTTCATGTTTGAAATGTGACTTTTTCTCTTCTTTTTAAATCACTCTTGCCTGTTTGTCAACTCTGTGGATTACACAGAGACCTTGAACTACCCGTTAATTTGCAGGGCAGTAGACTAAATAAATAATGTGACTCTAGACCTTCCCAGAATATAGCTGCAAGAATGAAAGTGGTGGGTTGAGACAACAGATGATATCTGTGGAAAATGTACTTATTAGACATCTCAACAGTTTAATAGGAATACTGTTGTATTCTGTTGCATCTAAAACAAGTAGTTTTAGATGCAGATCCCCCCGCCCCCCTCCCCCCTGCCCCTGCAGGCTTTTATCGCTCACCTTTTCCCCAGAATGCATTATCCTCATCCCTCTCAGAAGAAGCCGGCGCATTCTGCCGGCAGCACTCCGGGATCAGGGACAGGAACTTGTCTGCTGACTTTCCATACAGGTCAGTCTCTTTGATAGCACGACGCTGACTCAGCATTACATGAGTACAGGGCAGCAGATACCTGCGAGCAGAAAACGCACACAAGAAATAAATAAAACGGTTCATTCAGAGTGTAAACACAAAATGCACTTTTTGCTAAATTTCAGTCACCACCAGGATAGATAATGACTTTGCAACATATATTCCAATGGTTGTGTATAGAGGAAAAACATACATATTTATATACCCTTCAAGATCCTTGCACATTAAATGATGTGTGGGCATACCTGAGAACGAGCTGCAGCATAATGTCTTCACAGTTCAGGGACAGAAGAGTCCTGAAAAGGCTCAATGATACCATGCAGAGCTGTAACACAAATAAGGATACTGGTTAGGATTAGGAAAAGGATTTAAAATGTAGGCCAATTGATATGATGATATTAAGTAATTAAAAATAATTTTTCCAGCAAGCACCAAATTAAATAATTCCTCCAATTTTGAATTCAAGTAAAGAAATTTACCAGAGTTGTCAATGTCTTTCCTTTTAAAACTAAAATATTTACTTTATTCTATAGTCCCGACACATCACTACTGTTCCAGAGTATAAAAAAAAAAAAAAAATGTTTTTATTAATTTGGAAAATGTTTAAAATGACATACATTTTGCTGCAGCTTATTTGACCAAATTTAAACACAACACAATAGTCGATAAACACAGCCAACCTAAAGAGGTGTATTTTCCACATTTGTTCTGTATTCTACTTTCCGCCCACTCACCGCCCACGCTGCCTTCGAGGCACCAAACACACACACACACACACGAGCATATGTATATACAGACCCTTGAATTGCTGCTGATGCGCGTGAGCAGCGTGTCCAGGATGGTGTCATTGTCATGGCGATGCAGCAGGATGAAGCGCAGGAAGGTCTTGAGGAGGGAGGTTTCCGTCACGCTGCGCAGGAAGAGGTCCAGGTAGGCGGTGCTGGCGATCATCTCGTCCACCGCCGACTACAAACACACACACACACACGCACGCACAAGAAATTAGCAAAACTGCCAAAGTGAGAAGTAAAAATCAAATGAATTTGAATTAATTTTTCTTACTTTTCTGTGTAAGAGCGTTAAGCTAAGCAAACACTAGAGCTAAAGAAGAACCATTAGCAGTGGTTTACTCAAATCTCCACCACAGGTCTCGGGGGGGTCACAAAATCTTTGGTTCATTACTGTCCCTCACATAAATGGAAGCAGAAAACGTTATTAATGATTCAGCGATACAGGAGCTGTCTGAACAGAACAGAGCGATGTAGCCGAGACCTGTCAATCTAAGCCTCCTGTAGGCAGTAGGCCCCGCCCCTATCACTGCTGAGCCAATCACGAGGCCACATATTACAAGCTGCTTCTGTCCGGTTCCCCGCAACTGGTCGAGATGTAAGCAGAAGAGAAGCTAACAGTGCAGCTCACTCCTCTCAGTCAACTACTGAGGCCTAAATGACTGGTGACCCTCCTACATTTAGCTGTGTTTGAAGTCAATTATTCAGCTATGGTTAAATAATTTAGCTATGGTATGTTTATGTTTCCGGCAGCTGCACGTTTGAAACAAAAAGAAAGTATGTCTGAACCTGTGAATGAACCTTTGAATAGCTTAGGATTGAATGCAAAATTGTAATAATAATGTATATTTATAGATAGAACTAGGCCCAGTTCAATATAGGACACACCCCCTGGTCTCCACCCATGTCAATCATTTCCAAACTCTGTCCACCAGCTGTCCTCCTCCTACCTTGTGCAGGGCCGGGCCCATGACGGGTACGAGGAAGCCGTTGTGGAGGTAGTCCAGGAGCTGAGAGCGGACCAGGGGGTGAGCCACCTGCACCACAGCGTTGCAGAACTCCAGGGAGTTCATGAAGAGCACGAGCGACGACACCCCCATCCAGTCCTCCCGCCGCAGGGCGTGCCAGTCGTCCCCCCGGACCTCGATTTTCCGCGGGAGGGAGGAGTAGAGAGCGCTGAGGCCTGTCGCCAACACCTGAGGGGAAGCACAGAGGCTTCAGGTGAGACACAGAAGATCTGCAGGCGACAGCTCCACCTACTAAAACTTTTTAGCAGATTACAGATAAATTATTGGTTTGTACTTTAATTAAAAAATAAGATAAAACATAAGCAATGAACACACACAGATGATGAATCAGATGATAAATGACTAATCAACTTGAAAAAGTCATAACAGGCTGCAGCACTATAATAAATGCTATCCATACGAACCTTACTTCAGTTTTTGTAAAATGTTATCTAGTAATACAAAACAAAAAAAAAAAAAACAGACAATAAACCTTCACTTGAATTCTGCAGCCTTGGCAAAGTGTTTGAATGAGCACGGGAGTCACTTCAGGGACACGGGAACCAGCAAAAAGCTCTCAGTAATGCTCCGACAAACACTCCTGACATTTGTGAAGACACATTTTATTTTATTCTATTTTTATGACGGAAAACATATAATAGCACAACCTGAACCCGAAGAAGGAAACTCAAACAATCACTTAATCAAAATTCATTGAAAAAAAAACAAAAAACTGAAGTACATTAGAAAGTATGATGTAAGCTGCTTCCACAGTGAGAGGTGCTGGAGTTGTTCGTCTAAAAATCTACATCTGCATCCAGGAATGTCGCCCAGCGCTGATTATAACGTGTGAGAACGCGGGGACAGAACGCAGCACGGCAGAGCCACCTCCACTGGACCTCTACGGCGCTAAGTAGGTCAGACCGACTGCTACTGGAGGGAAGATGAGAAGAAAATAGCTGAGCTTGCTCCCAAACACAGAGCGCGCAGAGAGGAGGGAGATAAGACCACAGCATTAAACTGTCCCACATCGACACACACACACACACACACACACACACACACACACACACACACACACACACACACACACACACACACACACACACACACACAACAACGCTGTTCGCTCAGGCTGCATCTCCAACAACAACGGCCCTGACGTCCAAACACACGCACACACACTGAGTCACCATCTAAATGCCTGGACACTAAATACAGCCTCATTCTGTAAATATACATCTTGAAGCACAATAAATAAAACACGGCTCTTTATTTACATCTAGTGGCAGGTGTAGGAAACTACAACCACGGAGGCACAAACTGGTGTTGACTCACAAACTTAAACTTAGTTGTTAGGCTTCAGTTAAACCAATTTAAATATGACACTAATCAGGCATAACATTATGACCACTGATGGGAGAAGTAAAAATAATTGAGCATCTTGTGACAATTCAGTGTTCTGTTGGGAAACTTTTGGGCCTGGCATTTATTCATGTGGATGTTATGGTGGTCATAATGTTATGCCTGAAGTGTGATCTTGGGTGAGGTGGTTGTTTTTTTTTTTTGTTTTTTTTAAAAAACGCTTACAGGAACCCCCCCGAGCTGAAACAGAGCTGATAGGATGTAGATAAGGATGAATGCTGTGTCAGAGTGCATAGTCATCTCCTTCCCCTTCCATTATCGCTCACCATCACTGATGCATTAGAATTAGACAGCGCGGAGACACACACACACGCACACACACACGCACACACACACACACACACACACACACACACACACACACACACACACAGACACACACAGACACACACACACACACACACACACACACACACACCCTGTCTTCCTTAAAAGCAGCGTCGGGAAGCAAGCGAGGCTTCCACATTATAAGCTGTCCCAGACTATCACATCAGCAAAGACTGAGATGTAACTACGAGCAAATCACAGTGATGCAAGAGATGGAAGTTTCTATAAATGGCAGAACATATATTTGATACGGTTAAATCAGATCTATGTCCTGTAGCTCACAGGTCTTAAACACGGGGTCCGTGGAGATACTGCAGGGGGGTCGCAAAATCTGTGGTTGATTAGATATTTTTTACCTTTCTTTAATGAAAATAATAATGTATATTTATAAGTAGCACTGGGCTATAGAACACATATAGTAGGTAGGGAGGTCCCTACTTAATCTCTCATCAGTCTGGAGTCCTTGGCCTGAAAAACGTTGAAGAGCCCTGATGTAGCTGCTGAAAAGCAGAGTTGGACTGGTCCATTAATGAAATATAAGCGCTATGACTACTTGTCCTCTGGAGGGTTACGGGAGGGTGGATACTGTCACAGCTGTCACTGGGCTAATCGCAGTGCTAACACCTGCTCTGTTTCCATTCCCCCTGGAAATGTGCAAAATCTGAATATCACAATAAATAAAATTTAAAAAAAATGTAATGGAAATGCCTACATTTCAAAAAAACTCTCAAATATCTAAAGCTAAAACACTTTTATGATCTCATGAGGTGCTTTTTCAGACGGGGTGGTCATGTGACCAGTCCATTTTCCTCAAACTGACATCATCAGCTCATTCCCCAAAACACCTTTCAATGGAAACACGTACAATGCGATGGTAATTTTAGAAATATCACTTTTGTTTTGCAAAAAAACTGTAAAGGAAACACAGCTACTGACTGTAGCCTCCGCACTGAGGTTCAGAACAATACGACCAGACAGACAGAGCGGTTGTCCATCGTTGTTATACAGCCTAAACAAACAAGCAGATGGAAATGTGACTAACTGACTTTTCATTTTCCATTAACAAACATTTCAAAGGTTAAGATGCTTTCACACTGAGCTCATTGTTTCAAAACTAGGAGCGTTTAACCCCCAAATGTTGGTTTGCATGGACTCTCCAGAACAAATTAACTAAGGTTAGTGTGGTTAGATACGGTTGTCTCAGCCTCATTGCAACAGGTTAACACATGCTAACTACTAGAGCTAGCTACTAGATAGCTGCTACCTTTGTAAGAGTGCGCATCCGACAGTATTCATCTATAATACATAAATTATGTTTTCAACAGATAGTCACACAATAAATAAATACCAGTGCTCAAAGCTCTACTTTCAATTTGATTATGTCCTGATATCCATTTTTTTTTTCCCCATTTCTCCAAAATTATAACCAATCACACGCAAAAAACCATTGAGGACGTGTCACAACTTTGTCTCAAATGCCTCGACAACATGAACTGAACCAAGATTAACTGAATCATTTTAACAATATCAGTTACTCCTGAAAAGGGAACAAGATATAGGTATTAAAGCTCCTTTAGCTTTCAGATTCCACAGAGAGACACCTCACACCTACAGACAATTCAGAATCACCAATGAACCTAAAAGCAACGTCTTCAGATGGTGGGAGGAAACCGGAGTTCCCCGGAGAGAACCCAAACACAGAAAGGCACCGTTCAGGCCACATTCTCCACAAACCCCAGACGTGTCTTCCACGAGCGCCACCACTCACCGGGCAGAAGTAGGAGTTCTCAGCGATGTATCGTGCCACCGCCTCGTTGCTGGCCGAGGCCGCCATCACCAGCAGCAGGGCGTCGCGGGCCTGCTGACCGATGGCCCCGTCCCGGTGGATGAACGGCACGAGCAGCGAGAAGATCAGCAGGTTGGTGGAGCCCTGCAGCGCTGGCGCCGCCCGGAACAACATCTCCAAAACCACCGGCTGGCGGGCCATGGACACGCAGACCTGGTGGGGTGGGGGGGGGCGTGAAGTCGTTAAAACATTCTGCTGAATTTTACACACGCTTCCCAATAAACCAGACGCGTCAGACTCTGCCGCAAAGCAACAGATCATTGCAGATCTTCTCGCCTTCAAAACAAAAAAATTCCGTTCGATGTGCTGTTAGCGCTTTGGCTGACGGCCATTCAGTGAGAACAAACATCACTGGGCTGAATTATGGAAAGAATTTGAGCCTCAAGACGGAACAGATTCGTTTACGATCGCGGTCGGGAGAGAAGATGACTGACGTGTGGTGTTTAATAATTCTAACCCTCTGTCTCATTCAGATACTCCCTGGTTTTCTCATTAAAAATTACTTCGGACAAGTTCGATTTTTTTTAAACTACAAAGACTGTTGACACCACCTGGAGGGAAGAGCCTGTCCAAAAATGACAAGCAAACAAAAAAAAAATTAAATAAATAAGAGTGGGCTGTGTGTGAAAAGTGATGTAACTTAGTTTGTCAGATTTGAGTGGAGAGCCACGGTTCACCCCTCCTGTCATGATTCCTCCTCTGTGGAATCTGCAGATTCAACATTTGCTCAACTATCTACCAACTAAAACTAAAGAAAACCTGTCTCTACTCTTTCTACATCTCAAAAAAGTCCGTATTTAATACGTCCACGTACAACGCCTACGAGAAGGTTTCCGTGTACCTGGTTGAGCAGCAGCACCAGGCTGTTCTCCAGGTTAGGAGGGCAGCCGAGCTCCGAGTCGGCACAGGCTCCCAGCAGCCTCAGCAGCGGGTGGAGGAGGGCCGTGTGCTGCAGCAGGGGCTGCTGGGACTGGCCGATGAGCATCTCGAACAGCTTGAGCAGCGCCCCCTGGCTGTCCGGGTCCAGGCCGCGGCGGATGTGCCACTGAACCAGTCGCTCCAGGATGTTCTCGGTGACCATCAGCTCCAGTATTGGGCCCATCTGCGGGACGCTGTCGCCGCCCTCCGCGCCCTCGGCCGGCCGCTCCTCCGCCAGCAGACACAGCATCTGGTCGGTGTGATTTCTCACCGCTGTCAGGTCGTCGCTGGAGGATGAAGTGTCATGCTGCTCCAACACCCAGGAGACCTGAGTAGAAAGTTAAAAATAAAATCAGCAACCCTCGCAGAACTCTTTTTCCCACTTCAGCTAAGTTGCGAATAGGTTTCGCTTCAGTGCACAGACAAGGGGAATAAAACCCCATTCTTAAAAAAAAAATACATATATACACAGACGCAAGAGATTTGTTCCTTCATGGACAACGTCACTATGATGTCATGACGTTAACTGGAGGCAAAACGGAGGGAAGATTGCAGTGAACACCGTCACTGTCAGTGTATTTTGGGGGCTAAAACACTAACTTGAAGTTTTATCGCAGACCAGCCACTGCCAGTTGTAGACAACTTTGGCTGAATGCGATTAAAAGAAAGGATTGGAGTGAGACAATCATCAACAACGCTCGTGTTTGCAGCGCACACTTCATATCAGGCAAGATTAATATGTAATACATCGTCAGTTTCAGTCTGGATGACGTTATGGGTTAGACTAAAGTGTGACTGAAATTACATAATTTGGGGGATTTTTTTATTTTTTTTTTACAGGTTAATGCTAATGCTAACCGCTAGCCAAGCCAACGTTACAACATTGCATGTTTTAGGGGTGTGTGAACGTTTGCTACCTTACCCTCCACAATGGTTCCGCTTACTTCTGGTCAGAGTCAACGTTTAAAATAACACTGTCAAGGAGAGTGAGTGTATTCGTGTATTTTCTGTAAAATATGCGTTTTTCTCATCCATTCTTGCCAAGCAAGGTTATAAACCGGGGTTTATAAGCTAGCATGTTTGAGATGTTTTGCCTCCAGCTAAGCCCCGCCCCCTCAAAAAATGTCACATTGTTTACAAGCTGTAAAGGAGTCTATAACCCATAGGGAGCAGCCATGGACATAGTGGAGATAAATAAAGAATCCATCTATCTGTCTGAACAAGTCACCGCACCTCATAGTCCCAAACCAGATTCTATATCCACTATTCAAACACCTGGTGAAGGACTTTTTTTTATTGTTATATCATGTGGACATGAGCCAACTAACAGTCTGAGTATCGTTCTCTGCTTTGACGTGTTGAAATTTTGTTTATGAAGTTTTATACTCATAATCATATATAAATGCATACAAAATGAAATGCATGAAATGATCAGCACTGAAACACCATTATTTCCAAAGATGAAGACGTTGCAGTGAGCTGTAACATTAAAACTGTCAAAGGAGTAGAGGTTTCTCAACATTTATCAAGCGCTCCTCAAGCATGACTACGGCCATGAGACGGGGAAGCAGCTTGTGCAGATAAGACATGTAGTCGCGTTTCAGTGGCTCGCAACTTGTGGTAAACCATCGTGAGAATATTTCACAACAGGTGTTTGTGTTTGCTGAACATGTTGTCCTAATTTTTTTTTTCTTCTGATAAATAACGTGACTTCTTTAACCTCCTGAGACCTGAGCTTTTATTTGGTCCTTACATGTCCTTATATGTGGACACGGGTATTATTTCATTATTTATATTATAGAGATATTTAAAGATATATTTTTATATGATAAGATTTGTTAAATGTGTGAGTCATACCAAACTAGAAACATTAATAAGCATAAATAAATAAGTTTTAACCTTTGCTACCATAACTACAACTATAAATGTGCTGCTTACTATATACTCATCAAATCAACAAACTCCAACTTGCTCAATTTGTATTTGACTGATTAAATTAGTTTTGTTTTCTGTTGTTTTGTTCAGTTTTCTGTCTTGACTTCTTTTCTTAAGTCAAACTGTTATTTTTGAGGTTTCCTTGCATTTTTTTTAATTAAATTGCTTATTTTTATTGCACTAAAAAGGTGCCAGGTAAATGAAATGAAATGAAAAATAAAAACACGCTGCACATCTTCCTTGGACAGTCCCTAAACCTTCACGTGAGGGTCTGCTTCCTCATCAGACGAACGGCAACCTCTCATTGTTGCCTCGGAGCGTTTTCATCTGGCAGGAAGTGACAAGGCTCCGTAAGCTATAAAACTTTCCATCAGCGATTGGACGCGAGCCAGTCACGCTGTTAAAGTACCGACTGACTGACATTCTTGGCGGCTCTGGCCTTGCCAGCTCGATGTGTGAACGTCCACACTCGGTTTCTGGACAGATAATCATTCACCAATCATTCACTAAAGAGAGAGGGCGTCTCACGAAACCTATCGTTACCATTTACTGTTAACAGAAAGTGAACATTCACCGAACAGAGAAAACAGTTGCAGGCTGATGATCTACAGAAAATCCATTTTTCATAAATAGGACATTTTAAGCGTGTGATGTAATTAATCTCAGACATGACATAGATTTAAGTAATAGAAATTCAATTTACTTTTAAAGACAACCTTTCTGGGTTAACGTGACTTTGAGACAAACTCTTGAGTGGCTCTTTTTTGTTAATTTACGACCAACGTCAAAGATAATTATATCTTATATAAGCTGCACTAACTCCAGAAACATGTGGGTTTACCATGTCTGTCCTTCATATCTGACTGAGTTAGGCCGCCACTCTACTCTACTCTACTCTACTCTACTCTACTCTACTCTACTCTACTCTACTCTACTCTACTCTACTCTACTCTACTCTACTCTACTCTGCCTACGGGCAGACGATTATGTGTATTTATTTCATCCAGTCACTACCATAATTCCCTTTTAACACGACTCGTTTAAAAAAAAAAAAAAAAAAAAAAAACGCTGCAATTCCTGATCGAATCATCCGGGAGGGTTTATGTAGCAACTAACTCAATTTCCTTCCTCTGGCTTTCATCAGTTCGGGATTACTGTGATTAAATGTGATCTTTAGAGGCCTGCGTGATCAGGTAACTGCCTGCATGAAAAGCAACACCAGAAAGAATTTGATGCTCTCCTCCCGAAGGTTGATGGGGGGGGGAACTCCCACCAATTACGACTGAATATCTGTGTACGCCGTGAACGCTTTTCTAAAGCAGTCAAATGACTCATTTGTTCAGACTTGCTTTTGTTTAACTTGATTTACTTTTTAAGTTCTCCAGCTCCAACTGGCCAAACTGCTGTCTAAGCACCAGCACGCACCACTACCAGCCTCATCCTGGGTAAGGTGTGTGCTCCGCAGGCTGGGTCTTGATTTCTTAAGCTTGTTCACGGCCGTTAGAAATAAAACAGTTAATGCGCTCAAGGGCGACAACGCCTCAATTTGGTTGAGGATAACTGCAGGGAAGGAGGTGCGTCTCCGGCTCACCTGTCTCCAGTGGTTCTCAAACACCATGAGGCAGGTCTCCGGGTCAGCTGTGCAGGGGCTGGAGGGGGCGGAGCTATGGCCCGACCGACTCCCGGGACCCCGAGGGTTGAACCTGCTCAGCCAGCTCATACTGGACCCGGCGGGAGGCAGGTGTAAGGTCACAAAAAAAAAAAAAAAACACAACAACTCAAAGACCAGAGAGGAGGAGGAGAAGGCAAGGAGGAGAGATAGGAAAGAAATGTGGTAGAAGAATGGGAGAAAAGAAGAAGACGAGGAGGAAAAGGAGGAGGAGGAGGAGGAGGAGGTCGACTGAACGGGCCGTCACAGCCGGTCAGTGTTCATCCAGGAGAATCCCGCCGCCGCCGCCAACGCCGCCGCCGCCGCTTTACGAACTGCGTGACCCTGTCCTCCCTGTAGACCCTGTCATCCAGTCTGAAGCCAACACCACTCCATAGCCGGTCAGGACGGGCCCTCTGCTCTGGGTCAACAAACAACAAAGAGAGAACATGTAAATACAGCGGTTTTCGCAGCCTCTCAAGTCGATTTTGTGTATATTAGTGCAACACAGAACTGTGTGTGTGGAGACCGAATTTGGTGTAAAAAGGGAGGCTGCAGCTCTGCAGGTTGTTTATGGATAAAATAACCAACAGGGACCGACCGCTTCGCCTGATACGATGCAAACAATCAGCTTAGAAATAAATATGTTCTGTAGGTTTAGCCGCTCGTCAATTTGCACGATGAGCCAGACATTTCAAAGGTGGAAGCTACAAACCGTCGCTGTCCGATAAAAAAAACATATCTCCACTTTTGATGTTTTTGGTTTTCTACAGAATACAACATGTCTGCATTATACCCTCGCAACTGACACGTTTGGTATCTATACGTCCAATGGAACGATGCTTTAATCTATTTAAAATGTATCTCCACTGGATGTCAGTCAAAAAGCTTGTATCAAAAGCAGGTATGAAAAAAAAGAAATTTGCGTGTTTTTCATCGGACAGCGACGACACGCACAAAGTGCATTTGTCCAACAAAAACCTAGTCAAATATAAGTCGGCCTCTACAGTATGCCGTTACCGGGGAAACCATTCAGTTCTTTTCTGCAGAAAAGCTACAGCCTGTCCACCTCCTACCTATCATAGGAATTATGAATACGAGCTTTATAATTATTAGGCTTACACACACACAATAGGCCTCGAAACGATTTGAATTTAAATAAAAACTTAACATGAATGAGGTAAAACCACAGCGAACGCTGCAGAGCTTCTTTTATACCCAACTCTATCCAGCTCATCTTTCTGTAACAACTGAGCTACTGTGACCCAGAAATTTCCCTTGTGGATCATTAAAATCTGTCCAAGTCTAAAGCACGACCCCTTTTTTTTTTTTTAAGCGTTTACTTGGTATTAAGAGGAATATCTTATTAGAACATGATCACAAGCACAAGGTCCGAGCTGTGTTCCCCACACAGGCTGCTCTTTGTGAGTTAAAATATTTGGTTGGTCAGTTTTTAAGATGAAAGACAAAGTGGTTACAATGAATTGATAAAGAGCAGCAGGCGACAGACGCCAACTCAGCCTCACGCCACTTTTTTTTTCTTTTTAATCACCAACACCTCTACTCTGACACTTGGTCATAAAGAAAAGATGAAAATGACACAGACAGGTCTAAATCTTGACAAAACACCTACACAGACCCAACCATGTACGTCCAGGACGTACGCACACATGGCACACATGACAAAAAAAAATATATGACAAGAAATGTGTCACTTTCTTTTATATATAACACGACGCCGAATCCAAATAAATCTCATTTCATTTAAAATTAGTACAGACATCTTTAAATAACACAAATCCATATTGATCATTTGTGAGACCTACGTTTCAGTTGTTCTTCGATGCCAGCGCTGTCAGCTCTGTCATGCGAACGTAGTGAAAAGTAGCAAAGACACACACCTACATACTGACTGGCCCCACAAACTGAAGCTCCTCACTGTCGAGGCGGTAGTTGGGTTCCAGCGTGCACCCTTTGCTGCGCCTCACTTCCTGCCTCTCTACACCGACGGTTATTCAATAAAGGCAAAAAAAAAAAAAAAAAAAAAAGGCGGGTGGTACATCAAAGAGTGCAACTGCTATTGCATAAGTCTGGTTTGGTTGGGCATTACTGCAGAACATTAGTCACAAAACGGTGTCATTTACCTCTCCTGTCAGTGGTCATAATGTTGTGGCTGATCTGTGTACAAATAACTGGTTCTAACTGTAGGTGGGAGTAGTCTGCATTCTTCATTCAAAAGGACGAAACTGAAAAGCTGATATTAAGCTAGAAGAGTAGAGCTACAAACGTCTTCTCGAGAGCTGGTTCCCTCCACAACAAATTAAGAGCGATCTCTCAGACCGACTTGTTCTGCAGGGTCCCGACTCGTACTGAAAGTGGGGGACACACCGTAAAAACTGGGGGCCACACATGGCCTGACACAGCTCTGTGTCTGTGGGCTGACAGTAGGGCTGGGTGTTATACCGGTTCATACCGAATACTAGTATTTTTTCCGGTGCTGTGTCAATTTGTTTTTGTTTTTTTTAGGGTGACCAGACGATTTCTAGGGACAGTCCCCGTTTGGATGACCTATCTCCGGGCTAATGCTGTCGCTGAAAATGTTCACAGTTTTAAAAAATTAACGCAACATTTTTTTTCTCATTCATAAATTTATGAATGAGAAAAAAAATGTTGCACGCAGACTACAGTTATTACGGTAGCTGGTCACACTGCTGTGACCAGCATAGCAGTCAGTGCTAACACGGGTTCGTGCACACCTGTTTTACTACAAGTGTGGAATTATTTTACAATATTTACTCATCATCACAGTAAAATAGTCCATCATTAGTCAATCTACTGCATTAATTCCTCTCTCAGCCAGTGGAAAATGTTGATTATTCATAAAAAACGTCAGAATATTGAAAAATGCCAGTGATACACATTTTCGGCCGTTCCACCCAGGCCCCAGTGGGAAGTTAATCTGGTTGCTGTCAACGTCTCGCAGTGACCTTATTTCTTAAATATGTTCCACTGTTCACTTTCACATTTACTGACCTTCATCTACGCTGTGCTATCACATGACCCCAGCTCCAAAAATATCCTACAGAAATAATGCTTTTAGTGATTCATAGTGAGGATTAGTGGGGAAATGACTAAACAGATGGACAACAGTGGATTCTGCTGCTGGAGCCGGTTTATATGTTGCCCTTTATTTATTTGTTTTAAATTTCAGTGTCCACTGAAGCTGATTTCTGTTGTAATTGATAACAGATGCTGATTTTCAGAGGCAGAAATGGCAGAAAATTCAAAAATGAATCCAAAAACTTTCATATAATTTAGCTTTAAATCTTTAGTGAAACAGTTTCTTTTAATTTCCTCATGATCTGATAAAAACTTTGCTCACAGGATCCGAATAGGTTAACGGGTGCAGCGCTTGAGTGTGTTTCAAGTAGATTAAAAACATATTTGTTATTATTTGCAGCCACGTGATGTGGTGGACGAACATCACATGACTCAGACTTGGGTCAGACACAAGAAACCGATACGACGCCGCCAACTTCTCTAAATCAACAAGTATCCACATCCATTTATTTCTTCCAGCGGCTGCATGCCGCACCAAAAAGGGTTGTTAAAGGTAGTCGGCATTGATTCACAATTCCTCGGCATCTGACTCAAACATAAATCCAGTCATGAAAGCAAAAAAGGCGCCTACGTAAAGGTCGAAACAGGAGATAAAAGCAGCAAAGTGACAAAGAGTGACATTAAGATTACTGAAAACTCAAGACGCCCACGACTCACAATAAATTAAATTACCTTAACTGCACGTCGGCCGGTTCGTCTCAGCGTTTCAACAGAGACATCCTAACATCCCAGGCTCAGCTAATATGAGGTATGACACGTACGGAAATTCAAACTGTGTTTTATTTTTTAGGTCAAACACGCAGCGTCATAAAAACACCCATAAAACGAGTTCAAAGTTCAAAACAGATTCCACTAAAGGGAGGCTGCCTTCAGAAAGACAAAGAGTGTTTGTCGAGGCTTAGTAATCAAGCACAGGATCACACACTCTTAACTGCTGCAAGACGCAAAGTCTAAAGGTCGAGATTTACTCAAGATGTGAAGTTTCTGTGACGTCCGATGTCACACAGACAGACAGTAGCGACGTTTCTGTGACAGTTTTTCACAAAATAAAAGCGATATTTCTGACATTTTCTGAAAAGTACAATTGTGTTTTGTACGTGTTTCCACTGAAAGGTGTTTCATAAAGTCTCACGATATATTTTCCATCCCCTAATTTCCAGCTTCTCGACAAATAATAATCATAATAATGAAAAAAATGATGGCGTTGAGTTAACAGTTGTGCATCATGTAAAGAAATGATAGAATTGTTTGTTTTCATTATTCTGAATATAATAATTTCTAGAAGATTATAGCGAGATAACATGAAGATACATTTGAATGCATGTTATTTTCATTTTAAGTTGCATATGAACGTCTGAACTAACCTGATGTTACATAAGACTTGGACTCACTGGCATTATTAAACATCAAATAAGCATTAAAAAAAATAACAAGTCACTGAATTACATCAAATACAAAAATAAATGAATAAATCATAAATTAAACGCTCGCTCACGAGGTTCGAATGGTTTGTGGTCATCAGCCGTCTGACGAAGCAGCAGTGAAACTGCGGAAAAAGTGGAAACTGCTGAAAAACTGTTGTGACGATGAATCTGAAAAACCACCTCATTTCGGCGTAAAAGTGTTTTAGCGATAACTGAGGGTTTTTCTGAAATGTGGGCGTTTCCATTACCAGTTTTTTTTTAATTGCAGTATTTAGGTTTTGTGCATTTCTAGGATTAATGGCATCGCAGCAATAAGACAAGACACTTTCCAGGTGTGGATCTGAACAGCTGCGACAGATATTTGTATATTTGATATCAGTACGTTCCAACATCTCAAGATCTCAAGACGCCAGAAAATGTTGCAATTCATCATTTACTTCCCGTAGCTTCTTCACTGACGTCTCGTCGTAAAAGCTCTCAGCTCCTGTCCAGTTCCGTGACATAATTAAACTCTGACACTGACATTCTCACAACGCCCCATTTGAAAAGGCTCTCTGCAGATTTGTTGACACAACAGTCACACACACACACACACACACACACACAAAAAAAATAAATCCTCAGGAAAAAAATACGGTCATGCTCTAATTAGGTGAGTCACTTCTAGTCCATTCTCTGGAGATGAATGATTTAAGCCAGTGCTCGTTCCCCTGCAGCCGATTTTCTCGATCAATCGATTATATTTTCACAAACTAGTTCAACAACATTTCAGTGAGACTCCCTGTCCAGGCCCAACGTACATTAAAAAGACATCAAGTACAAGTAATAATTTTACAGCGCACAAGCATCGACTGGGGGAGCACAAAGCTGCTGCACCACCTCTTGCCCGGTGCCCAAACTGGCTTAAAATGCTTATTTACCTGCACAGCAGTCCAAAGGCCAACTGTGTTCAATTATCCTTCACTGAAACAATACAATTTTTTGCTTTACAGTAAACAAATATTTGCAGATCCACGAGTGCGCTCTAAAAATAGCAAGGTTTTATGAGCACCCAAGTTTAGCCTTGAGCTTGGAGACGACGTGGCCGAGTGGTGGCAGGAGGCAGCGTCGAACCGGTCACTAAAACAGACCAAGGAGGAAACGGTTTCTGACCCTTAACGTGCGCCTGCCGTGATGTAATCAAATAAGATGTCGCCGTTAACCAAGTCAACTGATCCAGCCTATTTTAAGGCGCACTGAGGCTAGAGATAACAATTAAAGTCAGGACACCACAGTTCACAGGTCGGATTACGAAGCCTCGACATCAATCACCGCAGCGTTTCGGTTCAGGTGTCTCCAAACCTCCGAAAGACAATCACAGTTTAAAAAAAAAAAAAAAAAAAGTTTATGTGTGAGGTACGTTATATTTGTTTGTTGACAACCTAACCCACCTCACATATCCATCCGGATCATCTATTACACAACTCAGGTTAACATAAAACCTCCTTAAATTGGAAAGATTTTAAATTTACGTTGTTTTATATCGATATCTGGTACAAAAAACTATCATCACAACTATTATCAAGAACAACAACATACATTACGTCATATATTATTGCGTCCCCGAGCCTCTCAGTGAGGTTTAGTAGCGTGTGGTTTTTCACTCAGCCAATCAGAGAAGATCAAGGACACAATCTGAGGTCTGATCAAGGTCTGATGTGGTCTACGAGGTCCACCTCTGCATGAACACTGATTTATTAGGCACCATGGAGAAGAAGTGGCCTAATGTGATGATGGTGACAAGTGTCTGAATCAGCTCTTATGTTCCAATGCTCTAAATACACGTTTACATTTGTTTACCACTTAAGGAGAAGGAACCATATGTGTTAAATTCATTGATCTTGACGTGAAAAATAAAGAAGAAGAAAATTTTCACAAAAGTAAAACACGTCCTACAATAACACTCTAGGGTTGAAACGTTATATTTCCAAGTATTTCAATCAGTGCCCTGTGAAGGGTTAAATATGAAGCAAAAAACGTTAATCATATATTTAGAAAGTTAAACATTGCATGGGGTCAAACTGACCCCAAAGACAATAAGAGGGTTAAAAGCATTCGGGCTGCTCCTGAACTCATCATCCTGCACCACATCTCCTCTGAGCCAGGCGAGGCGGCCGGAAAAACAACAATCAATGCATTTCAATGGCGAGATGATGTAGCAAGCTGCTGGATGTAACGGCACATTTAATCAGCTGCCTCACAAATGTCAACCAAGCGCGCAGGCGAATAGTTCATGCGCGGTGCCGGTTATACCTACTTGGTGTTGCATACCTGAGATATTTGCGTCAACAGTTGCTGCTGTTTTTCCTCGGATAGCTGGTGACTTAGCTCTGGCGTGTTGCTAACGACGAGCTGCTGATGAATCCCACAATGTCAGAGCACAAAATGAAACCAAAGTGGCCCGGAGACGAGCGCGGAGCGACGCCGCGGCGCAGCGCAGCGAGCCGGGGAAGCGAACGAGTAAACCACTCCTTCTCTCGGGCTGCCGTGCATCCTGTTAGCGACAGATAAACATCCCACTAGATGATTTCTCAAACACTCTTCCCTTTCCCGCAGCCATCTTACTTTAACTCCTCCCACACACGGCTCCTGTCCTGTGCGTCACAGCGACGCAGCAAGGGCCCGAAATTAAGCAGCGCGGATGGGATTTGTGGCTCTTTGGACGGAGCCGGATCTGGAGGAGCCGTTCCTTTCGAAGAGCCGTTCATAAGAATATTTATTTATTTAGAAATCAACTTTGGATTTTTAACAAGGAAACAATCACTGGAAGCCTGGGGTCGATTCTAGGGTCCGAGCTTTAATGTCATAAATAAAGAAACAAAACTTAAAGATATGAAGGTCAGACAGGCAACCCTGCCATCATTTAAAAAAAAAAAAAAAAAAAAAAAATTTATTTCGAGCATTCAAAAGAAAACAGATACATCAAATGCATACTCAATTAAAAAAAGAAACAAAAGACAGAGAAATATATTAAATAAATAAATAAATAAATATTTCCAATGAATAACATAAATTGCTGGTAATGTTCGAAAAGAAGTGGAGAAGTGAAGTGGAGAAGTTTTCTTCCTCCTCTGCTAAATAATAATAATAATAATAATAATAACAGCAACAGCAATACTCAATTGCTAATTTGAGGGAGAGGCAACCACAGGGTGGTGCTATATCCCGCTATCTCGCTAATTTGAACTTTAGCTCACCTAAATAAAAAAAAAAACTTTCATGCAAAACAGCTTTACTGTAAAAATGTCCACACAAGAACATTTTAGCAATACAGAAAGAAAATATAAAAATAATACATAAGACTACAGAAGACATAAGAAAATATGTATGTATATAAAATAATATAAATTAAATCTGTTGTAGCTTCCTGCTGCCTCCTCCTCCTCCTCCTCCTCCTCCTCCTCTTCCTCCTCCTCCTCCTCACTGATCAAGCCGTAAATCTGGCTCCGCTCCAATCTCCTGTCAGATGGACTTCGGTGCCGCACACACTCTTCATCCCCATTAGTTAGCTAATGGCAGCGTATATACAGCTGCATTCATGTGGATGGAGTGCGCTGTGGAAAACTCAAACTCGGAGGATGTCGTTAGTCCTTCATATGAAGGCGGCGTGTACAACGCAGACTCATGGGGCACACGTGATGAAAAAGCAGGCAATTTTTTCATATGAGCACCGAGCCGTTCAAAAGACTGACTCGTTCCCGTACGTCACATCAGTGCACCTCACCAGGGTTCAAGTCCCCAAAATCAAGCAGCAACACACTGTGACCCACTTCCAAACTAACACCGTCAAATGCTGACAGCGTTATACTCATGGCCAATTAGTAAAAGAGAAACTGATGATAAATGCTCTCTTGACAACTCAGAAACACAAAGATACTTTATTTGTCTCCATGGGGCAGGCTCTGTTTCTGGAGGCTGCTTGAATAGAACCAGCAGGTGATGGAGAAGGTGGGGATGCTCTTGATGAAGGGTGCAGGATGGTTTTATTTACTCCAAAAAAATCTGATGACATTTCTTGAGAATCTGCTCCGTGTTAGAGGAGAATTCCAGTTGACTGTCGAAGATGGTGCCCAGATATTTGTAGTCATTGTGGTTCTGACAGATGTAGAATATATACATATGTAAACATACATCTCTCTCTCTCTCATATATATATATATATATTCTCCCTTTATTAGACATACACTGCCTTCAAAATGCATATTTCCCTCGGTACACAAAAATTGTGTTGAGGATTTCAGGTCAAAGATTTCAGCCAGAGATTGTCCTCCTTGAAAGCTTCCTCCACACCCTCAGACGGTCTCCTGCAGGCTGAGGAACACTCCAAACTTTTATAACTTCATAAAAGATTAAACACCAAAGCTTTTCCCTGACCTTGGAGGTAGTTTGACAACCTTTGCTGATGAGGGCTGTCTGGTCTCTCACTTGTGCCTTTGAGAAATTGTCTTTACACTTTTGTGATTCTTAGAGCTTAATTTGAACTTTTCTTTTAAAGATGATTCATGTTTTTGTTTGTTTGTTCTGTATTTTCTGCTCTTTACTTTTTTCTCACTGTTGGTTGTGTCTAACAGCGTCTGGGATGTTCAGAGAAACACCTCTCTGCTCTTCTTAGGGACGGACATATTCCCAAAAGAGACATGACATCTGTTGTGGTTTCCTTCCATAGAGACCAGCATCACCAGGCGAAGCTCGGGTTGGTTGTTAGGTGGACCGCACAGTGGTGTCTAACGCAAATGTGCATCATTCAAGTAGCGTTGTACCAAGCGCCGCGGCCATGCTGTCCTAAAAAATACCTCAAATTTTAAAACAAACTTTGGAGAATGGAAAAACCAGGTGATGCTGACATCAGAAGTAACCAATGGCAGAGGCTGCTCAGGTGGCATCGGGGCCAGAAAACGACCGAGGAAGAAAAAGATGTGACAGATGGAGAGAAGCGTAAATCCTTCCAGCACCTGAAGCTGAAGTTTAAGTGAGTGGACTCAACATTTGTTTGTGTAAAAAATGGAGAAACACATGTTTTTATCAGGAGATTCTGACCTTGATAACGTAAGTGGCAATATTTACCCATTTATTTATTTTTTTCTGTGCTAATCTCTGGATGAAAGAATTAATGCTTAAATGCAAATGTGTGCTTTATTTCTTAATATGACTGGAAACAGCGTCCACCACAGACATTATCGGTCGGTGGAAGCGTTCGGAATCACTTGGAAAACATGTTTATCTCATTAAATTGTTTGAAGCATCCAGTGTTTATGCGCCGAAAGATTTAGGCATCATTTATCTTAATTTATACGGGAGAACCATAAACTTTAATTTCCCTCTCCTCTCTCTCTTTATCATCGTTTCCTCTCTAGCTGGAAGGAGTGGGCCATTGATCCAGCAGAACGGTTTTATTATGTGTGGCTGCAGGTCATGATATTTCCAATAGTTTACAACTCAGTGATCATCATTCTGAGGTGCAGTAAATGTTTACCATATGACTGATATCACATAGTTATCACATCCACTGTAAGTGACACTAGTCTCACTGGTTATATGTTTTTTTCAGGACATGCTTCACTACAATTGCACTGAGCTACCTCCCTGTGTGGCTTACACTGGACTACCTGTCAGACCTCATGTATATCATTGATATGATCATCACTCTTCACACTGGTAAATATCATTCATGTGTTCAGGTTTTGAATGAGTCATATACACAGAAAATGAGAAATATAACAAAACAATTACTATAAGAATGAATCGGAAAGTATATATTTGTAGAAGGGTCCCTCAGCTAGTTACAGATAATGTAAGTTAAATGGCCAAATTAGAGCCTTATAACAGTTCAGAGGTAGAGATTTCTTAACAAATTTAATTACAGATAGACTGAGCTGAAAGTTCCCTAATCTTCGCAATTAGTTGATTTAGTGCTAAACAATGACACAGGAGAGCAGATGTCAGCATTATGGCTGTTCAGTATAATTTAAGAAAAAATACTGTGCACTAGGTTTTCATCCTTTTTTTTTTTTTTTTTTTCAAATGATAAGCACATTTATCTTCAATAAGACAATCTTTCACGTTGCTGCCTTCTGTTCATGATGTGTAGATCTGCTATAATCAATATACTCTAAAAAGGAATTTTAGGAGACCTGTTCCAACAGTTTAATTCAACACAAATTTTTAAATGTGTTGACTGTCACTGAACATGCAGCAAAGACTAGAGAACATGTAGCCTGAGCCACACCTGGCTAAAAGCACATCTCAAAGTAAATATAATTTCAATTGGAACAATTGGAACGATCGCCGGCGATCCGTTAAAACACGCGGTATTTGGATTACCGTAATTCACAATAGTTTGCGCTATTGACAATATTCAAAGTGTGGGCGAACACTGGGAAGTTGTGCTTTTGTCTGGAAGACCTTCGTGACATCTCAAGGCTACAACTAATTTTGTTTTTAGCAACAAATTTCTCCAAAGAACTCTCTCTTCTGGGGTTACCTGGACGCTCCAACCTGCGGTCGATAGCAGCGGTGCGTCTTCATTACCGTAATGGCAACTTTTTTTCCCGAAAGGCGCAACTTCCCAGTGTTCAGCCACACTTGAATTTTGTCCATCGGTGAATAACGGTAATTCAAATACCGCAAGCTTTTTGTTAAGTAATCAACTAGATAATGCCTAACCATTTCCCCTAATTAAGGTGCAGAAACTATTTGGAACAAGTTAATTTTATCTACTTCAAATGTATTGTTTATATTTTCAAATATGAAGCAGAATCCCCTGTTTCAGATCAGTCTGTTGGTTAAAAGTAATCAGACGTTGCTGAAACTCAACTTTTTTTCCATTGAACACAACCATTTCTTTTGATGCCTCTTGATGGTTAGTGCTCATGTAATTGTATGAATTACATCCCGGACTTTATTAAACCCTGCTCTTTCTCCCATCAGGTTACCTGGAACAGGGCATCCTTATCACAGACCTGACTCGGTTGAAAGACCGCTACCTGCACTCCAAGCGTTTCCTGTGGGACCTGGCTTCCCTGCTGCCCACCGACTTCCTCTACTTCGCCTTAGGCATCGAAACCCCCCTGGTGAGGATAAATCGCCTCCTGCGTATGCCGCGACTCAACGAGGCCCTGGATCGCATGGAGACGAGAACCTCCTACCCCAACACCTTCCGCATCTCCAAGCTCATGATCTACATCTTCGTGCTGATCCACTGGAACGCCTGCCTCTACTTTGCCCTCTCCAGCTACATCGGCTTTGGGAGTGATAATTGGGTTTACCCCAACATCTCTCACCCGCAGTTTGCCTCCATGCGGCGTCAGTACATTTACTGCTTCTGGTTCTCTGCCCAGATCTTCACGACAGTGGGAGACACCCCACTGCCAAACAGGGAAGAAGAGTACTTGTTCATGATTGCAGACCTGCTCATTGCCGTGCTGGTGTTTGCATCAATTGTTGGCAATGTTGGTAACGTCATCACAAGCCTACGTGACCGTGATAATGTTTTCTTCCCTAACCATGAACTGGTGAGTTGTAAGAAACACAATTTTAAAAGTGGTCTAAATACACATTTGAGTATCCATTTCACTACGTTTTGTCTGTGTTGCGCCTCTAGTTTGCTCCTAAATTCACTAAAAGTCATCTTTCTAAGCCGGCTTGTACTGTGAGCTTTGTCTCTATACGCTGGAATATAAAGTATTGTTGTGAAGCTCAATTTCTCCTGCAGAAGTCTGTCGGGTCCCAATATGGTCATATCCTTTGTATTGGCAACCAATCATTAAAGTAGAAAGGCCGATCCGAAGCTAAACTCTCATTGGTTGGTGACGATTTCTGACGACGTGATTTGGTCAAAAGTGTCACATGACCATGAGCGTAATCAACTGGAGAAGTTTCATGGTGATATCTATTAGTTAAAAATGTACCCTATTCACCTGTAGTGTCTCGCCTTAATGTGCTATTGCGTTCTTCGGATAAGTTTTCTACTAATCTTCTTCTTTTCCTCTTGTCAGGTAAAGGCATACCTGCGTAGCCACCACATCAGCAAAGAGCTTCGACAGCGCATCGACAACTGGTACCAGCATCTTCACATCAACAAGAAGATCATGCGAGAGAACGAAATCCTAGAGCAGCTGCCTGTGCACATGAGGACGGAGATTGCTGTCAGCGTTCACCTCTCCACGCTGTCCAAAGTCACCATCTTCCAGAGCTGTGAGAAAAGTCTGCTGGCTGAGCTGGTTCTTAAACTTACACCTCAGGTCAGTGTGGTCACATCATGTCAATGTGAAGTGTTTTTAAGTGCCCTCGGTCCTACACTACCCACAGTATATGGTGGCATCTGTTCTAACTTTCACCAAAAAAACTAGATGTTCATACTGGTATTATAGAGTTGGCTTCCTGGATCACGATGAAAAACGTATGACTTGAATCCATTTTGCATCAGATAGGTAGAACACCCTCAAATTTTGATGTCCCTCTTGTCTTGCAGGTGTTCAGTCCGGGTGAGTACGTCTGCAGGAAAGGAGACGTGGGTCATGAAATGTACATCATCAGAGAGGGAAAACTGGCAGTGGTGGCAGATGATGGGGTCACAGAATTTGCCGTCCTGAGTGATGGGACTTTCTTTGGGGAAATTAGTATCCTGAACATCAAAGGTAATTCAAATATTGCATATAATCTTATAACATTTCTTAATACAGTTGCATCCTGCTCTGCGTTTATTTTACAAATCCAAAAGTCAGGAATAATGTTCCAAGTATTTTCAAGAGTGGGAGGGTCTGCAGGGTATCTTTGGTTGATTAGACATTTTTTTTTATATATAATGTTTTTTAATTTTCCTTCACAAATTTAAATTTCTTAACATGAATCCAACATATTTTAGTAAAGGAATAAGGGATAGCTTAATACTGAATGCAAAATGATTATTATAATGTATATTTATAAATAGCACTAGGTCAAGTTTAATATAGAACACATATAGTAGGTAGGGGGTCCCTATTTAATCTCTCCATCAGTTTGGGGTCCTTGGCCTGAAAAATGTTGAAGACCTCTGGCTTATAGTGTTAGAGAGCAGACTTTAGAACAGTCGGATACTGATGCATGCCAGCAAAACTTTTGTTCCATGTGCTTGCATGAATCTCCATGATCCTGCAGATCCCTACACATCTGCATTTATGAGCCCAAACAATTATATGTGCTTGAAATGCTTAACGTTAATCAGCTTATCAGAGACAATCATCTTTTTGGAACTGTCAGGCCGAGACTCAAAGCAGGACTCAGGACTCAGAATGCAGAGATGACAAAAAGGCTTTATTTGGATTCCTCAGAGATCCCTCACAGAGGGACAAACAAATGGCCACAAAAAAAACCTAGACGCTAATCTGACCAGTGAAAACAAAAAACTCTCCAGAAGGAGGAAACTCAAATCAAAGTAACAAATCAAAAAATAACACAAAACACTCCGAACGGAGGAAAACCTCAGGACTAAGGATTTAACTAAGAAAAGACTAAACAAACAAAAACTCTCTCTTCGAGAGGATTCACAGGCTTACTTGAAACTTCTTTGGTTGAAGACATGAAGCAAAGCACGAGAACAGGTTGAAGACGATAACACTCTGGCACGAGACAAGGGGAACACAGACTACTTAAACACATGGAGGGAAATAGGGGACAGGTGGACACAATCAGGAATCAGGGAAGACAATCAGACTGGTGACACATGAGGAAGGGCAAGTGACCTGAAACAAGAGGAGAGTTACTTTTCAAAATAAAACAGGAAATGACAGGACAAAACAACCCCAAGACAAGACACCCTCACCACGGTGTGACAGGAACTGCAATTCTATAAAAATTTGATCTAAAAACAGTTAGATTCTCCAGTTATATCCGTGATATATCATCCTAATCAATACACCAGTCATTATGTGAATGAGTAAATCACAAAATCTGCATTTTTAATTGTGCACAAATCCTGCATAGCATAACCAAAAGTTGCAAAATGTCAAAAGAAGTCAAAAGAAAGTTAAAATAAAATTTAAGTAATATGTAGTAAAATGCAATAGAAAATGTTGGTTTAAAATATGTTTTATCTTTAAAAATCTTTCCTTTTAGGTAACAAGTCTGGAAATCGTCGCACTGCAAACATCCGAAGCATTGGCTACTCTGACCTGTTCAGCTTGTCCAAAGAAGACCTGACAGATGTGCTCTCCGAGTTCCCTGCAGCCAAACGTCACCTGGAGGAGAAGGGCCGACAGATCCTCACTAAAATGGGGATGCTGGAGGAGAGCGGGGAGGCGGAGGAGAAGGAGGCAGAGAAAGTTGAAACCAAGATAAAAAGGCTGGAGGGGGACCTGGAGACCCTGCAAACAAAGCTGGCTCGGCTCATGGTGGAATTGGAGTCGAGCAACTGCAAGATGCAGGCCAGGGTGGAACAGCTGGAGCTGGAGGTGGCAGCGCTGGAGGATCAGCTGCCAGAAGACGACGGGGAAGGAGAAGGAGAAAGAGCAGGGGGAAGAGGGGAAGGTGTGGGAGGGGAGGTTGGGTGGGAGCGGGAAGAGGCAGAGGGAGAAGAAGAGGACGGTTCGTGCACAAAAGCAAAAAAACAGGGACACGAAGAAGACGGTAATGATGTGACCAAAGAGGGAGATGGTGAGAGCACTAAAAGCACAAAGGGGGATATTGAAAGGATGGTGGAGGGAGATAAATCTGGGCTGAAGGACCCGGATAATCGGGAAAAGAAAATAGAAGAGGATGGAGAGAAAATCAGAGAGAAGGGAGACGACAGGCCGGGGAAAGGAGACGGAGCTGAGATTGAATCTGAAAATGGGAAAGAAGAGAAAAGTGAAGAGGGGAGAGAAAAGTCTGAGAAAGACTCAGATAAAAATGGGATGGGAGAGAAAGATAAAAGTCAGAAAAAATGAATGAAAAAAGTTATGTGCATGTTTGTCTGTGGGCATGTGAATGATTTATATCAGTAATACTGTGAACTTGGTATTATACTTAAAATCGATTAACATCACTTAACATCTTCTGCATTACAAGTGTGTACCTAAAGATGGCAGCATTGCATCCCTTACATACATAAACCTGCTATCGATAGCTAAAGGTGTGAAACTACAGAATGCAACTGATGATGTTATTTATTTAATTACATGTTGTTTTTTTGATTTGATAAAAGTCATCACAGACATTCGCTGGGTTCAAAGTTGAAGAACAGATGCTTTTCAAATTTATTTAATTTACAAATGTCACATGAGGTTTTGTCGGTTTTTGTTTCATTCTGAAACTTTCAGTATTTTAGCTTTTCTCTTCACAGACTTGTCAGGATGAACAAAGAATATGTATAATGTTTTGACAACAGAAACCAATATGTAACATGCTTTATTGATATCTCTGATATGCAACAAAATAAAATAAAATAAGAAAATCAAAATAGAGCTTTATTCTTTTGTTCTAGGATATTACAGATATAAATGTAACTTGGTTTTCAGGAAGCCGTGCTAAAAGTTCAGGAATTTGAAAACACCTTTTACACTTCTAAAGGTAGAAAGTAATTCAACAGTTATTCTGTATTTTCTATGTCAAAATATATCTTTTCCTAATGGAAAGATTCAGATACTCCAGAAACACGTGAAAGCTTCCCGGCTGTAAATTGCATTGTATTACATTTCCTTTTGCAGATATACTTTGCTGTATATTATATCATAGTGTTTTGTTCTTCTCTGTGTGCACAGGTACTCAGTGAAAAATTACAATAAATAATCTTAAATGGTGAATCTTGAACATGCAAACTACTGTTACCTTTATTCTCTACACTACTGTATTAATGCCCCCACCCCCTCTACCCCCCATAGTCAATGGGTGTGTCAGTTACATTAAAATGTCTCTTTAAAGCCTACGATCTGTGATCCAAAATAAAAAAACACCATCAAATAAGAAATATATTCTATGTCCAACCAATTTAGTGTCATTTAACACCACCAGGAGCCAAAATTGTGGAGAATTAAATTGCATTTTTTTAATTAAATAGTTATATGTGCATATATTATTTATCCTAAATTTAAGCACCTAAATTAAACATGATATCGCACCTGTAATGTTTTTGTTTTTTTCAAAAAAATGCACAGCCTGGCCCTTTAATGACGCACCGCTTACGCACTTCCCGGAAGTGCAGCGGGGAGACGGGCCCCATCGATACAACACAACTGCACACATAAGCACTTACTAATAATAAAGCTCTGTTTGTATGTCATTTTCATGGAGAGCCGCCGCTAACACATATGGAGTGTCAAGAGGAAAAGCCAATCATCTATACCATGGAAAACAAGCCGATTGTAACATGTGAGTGTTTGAGGAAAAAAAAATAATGAGACGCTCAGTCTTTTATTTTTTCTGGTCCTGACAGTTAGCCTGCTAGCTGTGTGCATTAGCTCCTTTTAGCTAAGCGAGCTGTCAACCTTATACCAGTCAGCTTGGAAACGCTGCTCGCATGTGCCCATTGGTGTCTTTATTCATTCTCGCCATGGCTGTATTTATTTTTTCCTTATGTGCATACTACAACACTGTCTGTGCTACGCGTTGTCATGGGAAACTAGATCTCCTAGCTAGGTGGCTGCAGTCACTTAACAGGCCCTGCTAACGATGTAACGTCACGGGCTGGTTGCTGCAGTTTTGGAGAAGGATATCATTTTTTGTTGTACAGCAACACTTTCTTCACACTTTCTTAAGCGGCTCGTACATATTGTGGGCCGCACGGTGTTGGGTGGCCAGGGTCAGTTCGCCATTCATAAATCCCTCCGGGGTCTGAAGGCTGCTCGCTAGGTGGGTTGTTATTTTAGGAGCCGACGTTGTTAGATGATTCCTGCCTCATCTCACACCGCAGGCTGCTCCATTTTTAGTGCCTTCCTCCGGGTATGCCGGCAGACAGAGATTCTGGGAAGTCTGAATATGAATGGGAATCAGTTTGGCATTAGGGTTCGGTTTGTTGTGCAGAAGTTACGTTGTTGCCCTAAGACAGGGATGACAAACTCGTTTTTAGTTCAGTGGACACATACAGTCCAGTTTGATCTCAAGACCACAGGGAGTCTTAAAAATAAATAAATAAATAAAATAATCCCAATATAAATCCTTAAATACAAGCTTATTTTGCATTGTAGGTCTTAAATTACATTTTTTTTAGTCAAGTGTTAAATCTTGACGTCCGTTTACTGCTTCATTCGCTTTTTGTTCAATGCATTGGTTGTTCTTTATGAAATATGAACCAATAGAAGTACGCAGAAGTACAACTACAAATGAGACCTGGAAGTGATCTGCATACAATAGAGTTTATTGAAAGAAATGTCACCTCAAACGTCTCCGGGCCATTTGGCCTTGTGCTCGATGAAACCCTGAACCAGCTTGTTCTTGAATGACAATACGTTTTGTTATTTTGGAAGTAACTCCGGGTCTCTGATTTTCCTTATTTTTTTTGTACTCGGTGTAGGAAATTTAACCCCTAAGTCTTAAATTTCACTTATTCAAACCTGCAGAAACCCTGGACTGTTAACACAATAGTGTATGAACCTATATTTAAAGGAATTTCCCCCCGGGATCAATAAAGTGATTCTGATTCTGATATAAAACAGCAGCTCCAAACATTTCCCTTTGTTTTAGTGCAAAGAAATACACAATGAAAGTGTTAACATTTAATGAATTGCACTATCACAAAGCATGTAATGAAAAAGTTAAGTTAAATTTCTGTATATATATATTCTATGTCACAGTGTTGTCCACATTTCTTACTAAAACTGTGTGAAACATTGGAATAGCAGCTATTTTTATTGGAAAAATCTAATTCTTGCACTTGCAAATTCATCCCGTGGCCCAAATCAGACCCTCTGGTCTGGTTATCAGGTGTTATACCTCAGATACATGCCTCTGAAATTAGATATTAAAGCTTTAAGTAGAAGGTTTGTGCCACATATGAACAGTCTAATCAGAAAAAATTACAATGAAAGCTGCAGGTTTTGTTATACAACATCCATTTACCACAAAGGTCTGTAACCACAGTATTTCACTACCACTGCGGTTACCCAACATCTAGAGACGTGTCTGTCTTCAATGAAGGGCTACACTTTAAGTCATAGCTTTAAAGCGTTAAGGTCACAGTCTTTTTTTGTTTTTTTTTTCCATGTTTGTTATTAAATGTGAAGTAAATTCCCTGTAAACGTGGTTTTCAAATGCCGATTAATTTTCTGGATGTTTGTTTTAAAAGATCGTCTGCAAGTTGCACTATAGATTGAAACTGTTTTAACTGAACTTTTATTATTTCCTGCACAAAACACATTTCTGTATGTGTCTTACAGGTGTCAGGTGAGCTCTCTCTTACTATGATTCATCTCAGTTTACTCTCAGGGTTAAGGCTCGTATGTTTACGATACTTGCACTGTGTAATCATTGATTTAAACTTGAGCCTCAGAGTGCTCGATGTTGTCCAACAAGAGTTCTCATGCACTCAAATATCGATGAATTTCCCATTTAAATGTGAATAAAAGACTCGTGTCAGCGTTCAGCGCTGTGCTCGTTCTACTTTTGCAGGTGTCCTCTGCAGGATGAGCTGTGTCGAACTTTTTCTTGACCCTGCGTGCATGATTGACTCATGCTGCTGTTTGCTTTGCAGGCTTGTGTTTGATAGCAGCGTTTGAAAGACTTTGTGAACATTCAAAGTTCAGTTTTGTTTCGCGGCTGCTGCAGCTTTAAGATCTTCGAAAAATCAACACGTTTATGTTTGTTACTGCCTAAATATGTGTTCATGAATGTGTTCTGCTTTGGTTTGTTAGTGGAAAATCAATTCATGTCATCACACCGTGGAATTTATACTGAGAAAAGATCAGGTTACTGTGACTTCTGGCAGCTATAAACTGTAGGATTGACCTCTGTTTACTGTGCGTCTGTGTTGATGTCACGTGCAAACTACTCTGATCATTCGACTTATAGCTGAGCCACACAGGAACAGGAACACTCCTCTTCAAGCGATGGTGCATATTTTTCCAGGTGTTAAACAGTGGGAAGAAAGGCTAATTGATTTACAATACGGTCATAATTGTCAGTGTATTGTGTTGGGCCACGTCGAGGACACAGCATTCAAATAGAGCTCACACAGGCTTAAGTGCTGACTTTGTCTTGTAGGCTATTCAGTGATATTTGCATCCATAGTGAACATTGTAGCACTTGTATTTCCGTGTGCTCTTGTAGAGTATTCCTTGCACAAGCCTTTCGCATGGCTCATTGGATGCGACACACCTTCACTGTAACTTGTACGCGACTGCTACATCAAGCATTTCCGAAATTGGGCTGTGAAATTAAAGACACGTTAATGACGTCGAACCTGGTTTAATTCCTTTGTTCGATCCTGCTCCATATTGAGCAGCGTGAGATGAACTGGTGAGTCGTCTGGTGAAAACGGGTTTGTTTAAACTGCTGCAAGGGCTACATACACGTTGGCATTTATACTTGTGCGCTGGTGTGTCTGCATTGACCTGTAATTACAACGCTAACACACCAGTCCCTCGGTAATCAGCTGTGTTGACTTACTCTGTGCACGTCATACAGTGACGATTGGAATCGCTGCTGATTTTCTGAGAACGGTTGATTCCATCTTATTAGGTCTTGATTTGATTCAGTATCAATTTATTTAGAGATTTTTCAGGTTTGATGCAAATGTGTTTAGCTGTAAAAGAGATTTTCACAAAACTACTGTTGCAAGTTATGCAAAAATGTGAATGTCCGCGTGTGTGAGACTATGTGTGTTGTTAAAAATGTTGCCACGAGACTCTTGCTTTTTGTCCAGTTCTCCTCTTGTCACTCATTTAGTTACATTTCTGGGGAAGTGCACGTCAGGCTGTGCAGGAAGGACACAATCACGGCCGAGATCTAAAGAATAACCATAGATCTGGTGTAAAAGGCTTCTGTGTCGGTCAATATATTGTCAGTGCAGGTCTGCACATGTTTCACGCTGCACAGGAAATTATAGCATTTGTTACAGTTATTATGAAGCTGTTAAGAGCTATCAGTAGATGTGAAACACTTGTTGCGTTTTATGGCTGGTGCTTCGTTTGTGGGTTGAAATGGCTCAAGCTGTGCACTTTGGTTCACGCTATATGTGCAGACGACACCCTCATGAAACGGGCCTAAGGATCGAGGGTGTTAAACTGGTGATGCATAAATAATATGGCCTGAGCTGAACTGTGAAAGTGGGGCTGGGCGGTACGACCAAAAATATATATATCACAGTATTTTGTTTTTTCATGCATAATCACGTGTTCATAACATTTTCTACTGTTTGAAAGAGGAATTAATGCAGTAGATTGACTAAGGATGGACTATTTATTTGTGATGATGAGTAAATATTGTAGAATAATCCCACACTAGTAGTAAAACAGGTTTGCATGGCTTCGTGTTAACGCTGACTGCAGATGTGGAAATCTGGGGACATTTATATAGCTCTGAAATTTTAAAAAAATTAAACGTTATCAAGATGAAATAAATAAACAGGGACAATTACAGTTTCAGTCATTTTGACATATTTAAACATATTTAAACTGCTATGTCTGTAATGTCAATAGCAGCGCAACTGGCTGCTGTAATAATCGTAGTCTGCGTGCAACATTTTTTTTCTCACTCATAAAAAGCTAAAACTGGGGACATTTTCGTGTCTCTTCTCGTTCTGCTGCTTCATTTTTCGTTCCTTTCCATCTTCACCACGTCTCACAGTGACACAGTCGCACCATGTGTGTTTAGAAGCGCTACATTGAAAATGGTCCAGGCTGAAACAGCGTCTTCTGAACGCTGTATAATCAAATACACCGGTATATATTCGGTATGAACCAGTTTACTGCCCAGCCCTGTGTGAAAGCTGTTCATTTATTCAAGTTTCGTGATAAATGTATCGAGATCTAACATGTACGTAGTTTAATTTCCCTCTCCGTGTTTTTAGACAGCTTCCACGAAAACTACATTTCTTAGTTTGCGCTGACGTCTTGAGCTTGAAACTCCCTAAAGCACAGTTAGAGTTAGAGTTAGAGTAGAAAACATGAGATGCTTTGGGGGGATTACAATACAGAGCTAATATACGTGGCTTTTTGAAAGCGTCTGTGAGCGGAAGAGACAGAAGGGGATTAGAAATGAGTACATAAGATTAGAAGTTGTATAATTATTTGTGTGTAAGTCGTGCTTCTTAACTTAGACTGGTGCTGCCAGTGTAGCTGTGTGTTTTGGAAGGAGGTGAGTCTCAGCGCTGCAACGCAACTCCTCAGGTTAAAGGAAACATCCAGATTAGATCCACATGCTGTTAAGTCTGACGTCGACATTGAGTAGCTGACCTGGCGAAACCTTTACTGAGATCACATCTCAAGATTTTAATTTGGACGGTTTGAAAACGTTAGATCCACTAGTGGAAACAACTGCACTAAATCCCCCTTTAATGACAGTTTGTGGTGCTGTTATATTAGACGTAAAAGTAAAATTAGTTTCTGTTACTGAATAAAATGGGATTGTTAAAATGATAAAAAACTTGCATCAGTGCAACACAATGCGATTGTGTGCTGCACACCACTGCCTCCATGTATTTTAACATTATTTTTAAACAGATACTGAATAACAAAACCTCCATGAAGCTCAGATTTAGCACAAGTCTGTTTTATTAGAATATGTTAATTGTCACTAGCGTACCTAATGAACTGGCAAGTGAGTGTGTAGAGTAACCGAGCTATTCAGTCTACTCAATATAAGGCTGCCAAACGAGATGTTTGCTTTAACACATCGCTTTGTTTCATTTTCATTTCATCGGTGGATCATCCTGTTTGTATTATTATTAACCGGCATCAAACGCTGGTTATATTAAAGTCCACATTAGGAAATGTGAGGCTCTGCATCGGAGCATCGTGTCCACGGTCATTGTTGTGAAGATGCTGCTATTTTTTTTTGTATCTGACCTAATTTTTTCTTTGTCCTCTCGCTTTTTTTTTTTTTTTTTTTTTTTTTTTTATCACAGGTGCTGGAGATCAGGGCTTGTTTACGTCTCTGTATACCTCATTGGCCCAGCAGCTTCCCAGGGAGCCAATGGAGTGGAGGAGGTGAGTAACGTCCAGCTAAATGCACGATGGAAAAAAACCATGTGACAAGATATCAGTTATTTGCGAAAAAGCATCGTGAGATTTCCTGTCTGCACGGGTTTCACACACTGTTCACTGTTTACGGCATCAGACACCAGAAAATCTCCAGCACTAAACCGAACTGTGAGTTCAGGATGTACGTGCGTCGTAAATAATGACCTCAACAGGTGCAGCCGGAGAGAGAAACTGGTTGTTTTGGTTTGGCCGCCTGAAGTGTAGCAGCAGATAAACACAGTGTGTGTGTGAGTCAGGTCTCCTTGCCCTCATTACTGACTTATAGAGGCATTTAATTGATGGCATGGGAGTGCTGGTAATATTCAGTTCAGGGCAGACAAACGCAAACTCCAGTAACACACTGTTCTGGATGATGCATGATGGTTTCAGGTCATTGGCTCAGTGGAAATATTGCAGGAGATGCTGTGAGCTCTCATAGTAACATCCCAGGTTTTACGCTAAAATCTTTATTGACATATTCTTTTTAATTGTTTAGGAGTGCCAGAAATGAATTGAGTCAAGCTTTGAAATGTGAAACACTTTTTTCCTCCCTGACGACTGTGGTGATTATGTTCGGGATCAGTTTGATTGGACACTGTTTGTGTTAGAGTTGTGGCGGCGTCGCGCTCCTTGAAAGCCGAGCGAACACAACCTCGGGGGGGCGGCGGGATCGGGTGTGTTGCAAAGGGGAAATCTGGCTGTTTTACAACACGGCTCGTTACATCGGCCGTCGTTAAACAGGAAGCGGCGATTCTCAAATGAAAGCCTTGTTCCCCGTCGATGAGAGATTTGATAACAAAGCAGAGTCTGCGACGTTAAATCATTCTGTATTTAATTGAACGCCGCAGAGCGAATCTTGTAAATTAGTTTCTGATCCGGCGCCAGATTCACGACGTGTTTTTGCGTTTATGTCACTGAATGTGGCGCGATCACACCCACATCTCACATCTCACACTAACTCTGCTCTCTCCTCTGCGCAGGACTTACGGCCGTGCACCAAAAATGATCCACCTTGAAGCTAATTTTGTCCAGTTTAAAGAGGAGCTCCTCCCGAAGGAGGGCAACAAGGCTCTTCTCACCTTCCCCTTCCTCCACATCTACTGGACTGACTGCTGTGTGAGTAACCTGAAACGCACACACAGTAACTCTTCTCTGTCCGGCTGGCAGATCAGGTGAAAGGAGATAATGCCCTAACCTCATCTCTGGGTTGGTTAAAAAGCTATAATGAACAAGAAAAACGCCAAATAAATACTGCAGGCAGCTTCTTAAAGTTGCTGCTGAGGAACCACATTTGAAAAGTTGAAAATAAATTCTGTTCAGGAAGTTTTTTTTTTTAGTTCATGTGTGTTTGAGCATCAGCCTGACTGCTCGTCTGCTCTCCTGATAAGCACTTTATTAGTGAGTTATCCTGTGTGGATAAAAATAGGCCTGTGTGCAACACATGCAAACTCTCGCTTCATGTGTGTCCTTCAGTGCACATCAGTTTTTGCGTTTCCGTTACCCTGAGAAATGTGCAAAACCTATATATTGCAAAAACAAAACAAAAACACAGGTAATGGAAATGACTACATTTTGAAAAAATACTCTCAAGTATCAATAAAATATTTTTAGGCTCTCAGGAGGTGGTTTTTCAGATGCGTTGATAGAAAAGTTTATCACAAAAGTGCAGCAGAGACGCTTTTTTCCACAGGAGATGAGGTGAGAATTTAAGAGAATTATTGGATATCGTGAGACGGGACTTGACGAGAGTTACAGCTCATTTGTAAAACACCTTTCAATGGAAAGACGTGCAAAGCGCAGTTGCACTTTTTCCGAAATTTCCGCAATATTGCTTTTATTTTCCAAGAAACCTTAATGGAAACGTTGCTCATGTTATTTTCCCCTGTGCACACGAATGTATCTGAAGCTGTGCAACTTTTTTTAGCACTGAGTTTTATGGGATGAGAAACGACAGCGAAAAGGTGACTCTAGCAAGTCTGTCTGCGTTATTGTGCATATGGCTTTTTGGAGCCACCGGTCTAAACTGAACTTGACATCTTCTTTGCAGCACTGGGCGTAGGAAAGAGACAGGAGAAAAACAAGAAGGGAAGCAGGAACCTGCTGCTGCTGACTGAGCAGCTGGTTTGTTTAAGGAAGTGCTGCCTTCAGCTCGTGACTCATGAAATTTTATAATGACTGTGCCCCTGAAAGAAGTATCGACTCATGAACGCCTGCACACTGTTCTAACTACAATGTTGTTAGGATCAGGCATTTTACAGTTACTCCATATAACATCGTGTCATTGCAGGCTGACTGGTAACTCATTGATGGTGTGGCAGGTTCTCTCCCGAAAAAATCACCTGTTATGAGCATAGATAGTAGATTATTACTGCACCTTCCTAAACAAATGCATGTTCTGAATATTGACAAACACTTGTAGAAATGAAATGAGATGATTAGTGTGTAAGTCTTTTTAATGGAAGGATGGTGGTCTAATTTAGGTTTAAAAAACACCCTGAATCTCTTCCATTTTCTACCCTTTTACCCTTCCACACCAAGAAATAAAATGTACTTTTTAATCTATATTAATATTGTGCACTGCAAACTGAGTATTTTGACATATCATCATTTCAGATTCATACAATATAAATACTGAAGCTGCATGATGTACATTTCTGAGCTATGATCATCTGTTCAAAAAGCGCTTCATCACAAATAGTATAAAAGCCACAGCCTAGATATTTGTATATATAACGTGGTACAAAATGGACTAATAGGTACAAAATGAGAAATTAAGCATTTTATTGTCTATATTACTACTAATACAAAACAGATGAACCATGTGTTTACATTGCCAGTGAAAGGGTTAATGAGACACTGAGAGTGGGAACTAATGTGTCTCCAACAAACAGCAAAACACAAATGCAGGTTTATATTCTTGGTTTTATTCAGGAACACGGTTTTGAAACTTGAAAGCACGGCATGACGTGTTTTCTGTCTAATATTTAATCTGGTAAGCTGTTAGTAAACAGTTTTAAGGTTAAGTTGCACGTCATTGGATGAAACCTCAATGAGGCAACTCATTTAAAGGAACAATTAATCACAAAAGGCAGTAAACGAAAACGCCGAAAAGACTCCCGTAGCTGCCAGTGGTTCATCACAGGACACTGATTGTTCTGGACCAAAGATAAATCGTCGTGTGATCTCAGGAATCCTGCGAGAATCCATCTGCCTCAGGGAGGAATCAAAAGACTGACCTCACACACTCAAATAATCCTGCTTTGTTGCAAATTGGCTATTTTTACAAAATTGTCCACCGGTGTAGGAAGGAGATCAGCTCGGGGAGAATCTGACGCTTCTAGATGACATCAACCATACTGCGAGATTTTTAATTTATTTTTCACAACATGTTTGGAAGACATAAAAAAAAAAAAAAAAAAACGATGACGACACATTATTCTTAAAAAAAATTAAGTAATAAAATGACAAAATAATTCGAGTTCAATCCATTCATTTGTATAGTTGGTGCGAAAAGATTTAAGAAGTTTCATCCTTGAAAAGATTAAATAATAATAAGTTTTATCAGTTTATCCAAAGAATAAAAGGACAAAACAAAACCGCTAAGTTGCTCTGCTTCGATAACAAACGCTAATCGCTGAAAGTGCTAACATCATTTCTGCTTCTTCCTGTTGTCCAACCAACTATAAAATGCATCATCACCATCACTTATCGACTACGTGACGTCACCTGGATGCTCCCAGATGTTAAAACTAGAACCTAAATCAAGAAAATGAACAAACACGAGCACAGAGGAGCAACTTAAAACCTGCATGTTGGCCTCTAGATCGTCCAGGTGCAGCTTTCCATTTCTTTCTCACTTCACTGCACTAGTCGTGATGTCATATGTGCAATCGGAGATAAAGAGTTAAGAGGAGAGCTGGGGAGATGGGTGCACGACCTTGTGTTGCGAGTATCAGGAAGACGAGGCTGCAGCTTCCCCTTTTCATTCCTGTAGTCGTGACATGACCTTATTACAGGTACAGTTCAGAACACTGAGGCCTGGATCTAAAACAACGCAGTGCACGAGTAGGTTTAGTTTGAAAAGAATTTAAACTTAAAGTCTGTATTTTCCTGCTAAAATAAAAAGTCTGCTCTCATATGAAGCTTCTGCATCGGCCGAACTGCAGCAAACTAGAAGTGAGGGGAAGATGGAATAGATCCGTCCACAATTATCCAACTGTGGGAGATTTTGGCAAGTTCTTCAATCACAGGACAGTCAGGCAGAATTAATCAGAAACATATTTGTGGGGCTTTTCCCTTGTGCACAGTCGCAAAGACACAAAAATATATATATATTTTTTGCAAACACAAAAATCTATCTATACAAAAAGCTAAAAACTTAACGTATTATCTCCTTAACATTGCACATGCTGCCACTGATCACAAAGATTTACGATCTGAGCCTGATCCTACATACTGCAACTGCAAGTTCAACATTGTGTAACAGCCGCTCTCCAGTTTCTCTGCCAGCGGACTGTTGCATAATAACTGAGTCACCATATTATACCCACCTCTACTCATTTCCAGCCAATTTAAAACAAACTCTACCCTCCAGCAGTCGTCGATTCACAGTCACTCTGCGAATCCCAGCCACAACATTCACATCCGTATCCTCCAGGAAGAATGGGTTCAGCTCTCAGAAACCGTAAACTCGCTGGTTGGCATTCTTTTAGCTGTTATCTTCAGCCGTTGAAACGTCTTCACTGGGTAAAAAATGCAGGTCGCTGAAGGAAACGTGTATTGTCCATTACCTTTTTAATGCAGTCTCGCTAATCAAAACGTATTTATTTCATTTGTTTGACTTGTTTAGAGGAGGGTTTATGCCATAAATGCTTTACTTTAACAAGTTATTTGCAGCATCAAGGGTTTTAAATGCAGTTTTCTTTCAAACTGCACAGTTTAGGTTTTCACATAATGAAAATAAGTGAAAATTACTGCCAACATCCCATTGTAACGAATGATTATCAGTTATTCATAAGGCCCCATTTATCCACCCATGTTACACTGTGACTTTATGGCAGTTTTTCATGCCAAGGACCCCAAACTGATGGAGAGATTATGCACAGCCTAGTGCAAATTATAAATATACATTATTATTATCATTTTGCATTCAGTATTAAGCTATTCAAATAATACAGGTTCAAATTTCAAACATGTGCAACAATAGGGTGCAACTGCCATAAACATACATAGCTTTTCCTTTAAACGTAGCTAAATGTAGCACGGTCAGTGAATCACCGAAACATTTTGGCCTCAGTAGTTGGCTGATGGTAGCAAGCTACACTGTTAGCTTTTCTATGTGGCCTCGTGACTGGATCAGCAGCGATGGGGGCGTGGCCTATCGTGTACAGGAGGCTTAGATTGACAGGTCTAGACTAGTGTTTGAAACGGCGCACTGTTGAGACAACTCCTGTGTTGACTGAAAGATAACCTCAATTTATCCCTTCACTAAAATATGTTGGATTCATGTTAATGTGCAATTAAATAAATTTCAAATTTTTAAGGGATATTTAAAAAAAATACATATACGAAAAATGTCTTTTGCGACCCCCCTGCAGGATCCTCGCGTACCTCCCAGGGGCCACGAACCCCCCCGTTGAAGACCCATGCTTTATGGTATTCAAAACCTAAAACCTTTTTTTTCTATTGTGAATGCTATGCCAAAAGGACTGAAAGTAATGTACAATTATAGTATTAAAAAACATGCCATGAACAGTTTTATTTATTGGCTAAAGTTAAAATAAATCAAATTAATATCTGTTGCACGTCAGCTGTTCAGCCAAGAACACTAGATCTTTCTGCAGCTCCTCTGTGGATTTACTCTGTTTAGGTGCCATAAGACTTGTTGGCTGAAAATAAATCTTAATGACTCTTGTCTGTTCATTCTGATAGAAGTATAGAAATCTACACAGAGTGCCTGAAAAAATACAATCTGTGTGATTTATCGCAGGATACGGAAATGTACAAGAGCTCAGTGAAGGAGGACATGCTGCGCTGGCAGAACAGCTTGAAGACCCACGGCTCGGCGGACTGGGTCATCATCGTCGTGGAGACCAACGACACGAAGAAGAAGAACAAGCCCAACATCCTGCCTCGGTCGTCCATCGTGGACAAGATCCGCAGTGACTTCTGCAACAAGCAGAACGACAGGTGAGGAGATTCCTCCCCTTCAGACGGGTTCGTTTATATGAAAGTTGGTAGCAGACTGCTGAGAATGGGCGACAGACTGACTTCCCTCACCACATGCTGTTGGTCTCCAGTTCCTTCTTTGGTTACAGTTAAAAAATTTAGTTTTTAGTCAACAGAAATACAGAATATTCTCTTTTCACTTAATATCACAAATGAAACATTTTTGCTCCCCGTGTGAATAAAAGGTTGTCTGTCCTTTTATTGTCCAGGTGTGTGGTTCTGTCCGATCCTCTGAAGGACTCGTCTCGGTCTCAGGAGTCCTGGAATTCTTTGCTGCTGAAGCTGCGAACTCTCCTCCTCATGTCCTTCACCAAGAACCTGGGCCGCTTCGAGGACGACATGCGAACGCTCCGAGAGAAACGCACGCAGCCCGGCTGGAGCTTCTGTGAATACTTCATGGTCCAGGTACCTAGAAAAGGCTCAGACATCAGAGTCTGACAGGATTACCTCCTCATGTCCTCGAGCTTTGTTTCGTTTTCAGTTCTTATTACAACCTAGTTGTGTTTTGTGTGTGTGATTGTGCAGGAGGAGCTGGCCTTTGTTTTTGAGATGCTGCAGCAGTTTGAGGATGCCTTGGTCCAGTACGATGAACTAGATGCTCTATTTACACAGTACGTCCTCAACTTTGGAGCTGGAGGTACGTAACCACCACCCAGTGCTTTAGTTTCATCTCAATACAACTGTTCTCTTAATTAGAATTAACATTTGAGGGTGAGTTTATTTCTTTTCTGAGATAAACGTTACATTCTAGTGTTGACTTTGATCCGCAGACACAGCTAACTGGCTCGGCTCATTCTGCGCCCCGGTGCGTAACTGGAGCGGCCTGCTGCTCCGGAGGCCCATCGACATGGAGAAGAGGGACGGGATTCAGCGTGGAGAGGCCAGCCTGTTAGACCTGAGGAGCTACCTGTTCTCCCGCCAGTGCACTTTACTCATCTTCCTCCAGAGGCCGTGGGAGGTCACGCAGAGAGCCCTGGAGCTGCTCCACAACTGTGTCCAAGAGCTGCGCCTGCTGGAGGTAAAAAATAATTCATACAGTGGCCTTTTTCATGTACTTTCAAGAAGATGTAAGATATTTAAAGTGTTTCCCTGTGTAGCACAGAAAAATAGATATTAAACTAGAGACTTCTCCACATGTTTCATGCAAAACTTCCACTTGGAAACACATTTTTAGTATCTAGAATATACTGTGGAGGTCAGGGGTTAAAATATAATGGTTCTTTTTGTCCTTCAGGTGTCGGTTCTCGAGGGCGCCCTGGACTGCTGGGTGTTCCTCAGCTGTTTGGAGGTTCTCCACAGGATTGAAGGCTGCTGCGATCAGGCCGTTTTAGCTGCAAACTGCTCCCACACCGTCGGGCTCTGGGCTTACGCTACAGACAAAGTAAAAATAAATAAATAATTAAAACAGAATCTGTATTTTATAGCTTTGGCAATGATTGCTTATGTACCTTCAAGGACGTGTATCTGCAGGAATTGTTCATGTGAAACAATGAGTCTGACCTCGATGTAAGAAACCTCTCACTAGGAAGTTAAACATTAAGGGATTGTGTGTGTAGCCCTTATCATCTATCTCCTCCTGTCTGATAAGACAATTAATGTTGTATCACGTGCATTTAAGGTTGACCAGTATTTTGCCTGCATTTCCATTACTCCTAGAGATGCACTAAACCTAAATATCTCAATAAAAAAGTGGTAATGGGAACAGCAACATTTCTATATCTAAAACCTTTTTATGCTCTCATGCAGTGTTTTTTCAGATGTGACCAGTTCATTTGAAGCAGCTTTTATTTTGGCAGGCTTAAATCTCTACGAGTTATTTGATAACGTTTTCACAGATTCATTCATTCGTAACTTAACACGTATCCTCTCTGCCTCCAGCTGAAGTCTCTGGGGGAACTTTGTGGCCTGGTGTCAGAAAAGGGACCCACGTCTGAAGACCTGAACAGGACCGTAGATCTGCTGGCTGGACTGGGAGATGAGAGGCCTGAGACTGGTGAGCAGTCAAAACAAAAAAAACACATTGTGATGACAGGCCGAACTTTATGTTAGTCGTGTTGGGTGGTAATGAGCCTTCAAAAAGTTTGCACAAAACCCGAATCCCTTTGCCGCTGACATCAGTGCATGGACAAGTGATTTAAGGCTCAGAACAAGGCGGCGGACACCAGTCAGATCTGAGCCACGCGTGGGTGAGTGTTGCCTGTAGTTGTCCTGAATCACTGCTCAGACTCCGTCCGCCCTCATCAGCAGCGGTTCAGCTGATTCAGGACTGACCAGATGTCCGACTGGCTGCTCCTCCTGATTTTTACAGTTTCTCCAAGTGGTTTTTTATCTCGATTATTTTCTATAATGTGACAGAACCAGTTGTATATTGTAGATTTTAAACACCCCACAGTTGGTTTCTCAGCTTTCGTTTTTGCTGCACAAGTGTAGCAGAATATATTTGGCTGTTCAGCTGTAGTCTCTCCACAGCAGCTGAGTGATGTTTGAACGATAGCAGCTGTTCTTTTAAAATCCCACTCGCTGAACATTTGGGAGCTTGTTCATCCAATCATGTTAATTAAGGATTAATGGAAAACCCGGACTCTTTTAACTGTTGGCGTCCTTTGTCTCCCTCCACAGTTAGCAGTTTGCAGAGCCCTTACAAAAAACTGAAAGAAGCTTTGTCGTCTGTAGAAGCTTTTGAAAGGCACTATCTTGTGAGTAGTACACAAACACACACTCTCACATGTTGTTTTTTGTTGTATTATAATAGTTGCCAAAGTGAAAACACACTTTCTCTGAACTCCTGTCCCAATTTTTTTTTTTTTTTAGTCAGTATTTTTCTGATGAAATGTCCAGAAACACCTCGGTGGAAACAGTTAATTTGATTATCTTTCTCCTCTCTTCTTCTTCCTCCACCACCTTATTGGCGCCTGCTTGCATCAGGAACTTTCTCATGCTGCTATGGAAATGTACCGGGCCATCGGCCGGCTGAGGTCTGCCCGACTCGTGGGAAAAAGCCTGGCTGAGTTCTACATGTAAGACAGAGTGAATTCAGTTCGGTTCATGCGTCTTAAAGGTCCAACGCATCTTTCCTAGTGTTTTAATGAGAGCGTTTTAGAAGGGGCGTTAACGTTGGACCCAGATAACGAGTATCTCTAGCTTTTTTAAATGACTTATAAATGTGTTAAACCATTTGGTTTTGCAGTAATGTAAGTGAGGCTCAAGCAAGGTTTTATATAGGGTGAGATAGTGGCAGATAAAACAATATGTCTTCAATATGACCTTTAAAATTAAGAAATTTATCAACGAGTGCGAGTAGCAGTACGTCTCTGGAATTATTTGCATTAAATAGATTTGTCGGCACATTTTTTTTGTGTGTGTTTCTCTTTTTAAAAAGAAAGAATGTGACATTTTTGTCTGTTTTTGTGTGTGTTCATTAGGAAGAAGGGGGACCCTGAACGGGCGGAAACCTTCTTGCAGGAAGCTTTGAAGTCGTACGTATCAGAGGGGTGGAGCCTCCCTGTGACTCACACCAGGAAACAAATCGCTGAGTGTCAGAAACTGCTGGACAGAACTGAAGAGTATCCTTCAAATCACAGAGACCAGTTCAAATATGTGAAGTAATTAAAGTTCTAGATGTAAAATAGGGCCGGATGCCTTCACCGCTGCATAACTCTCTGTTAAACTCGGTTATTGAAATACTCAATATTTTTCAGTAAGGCCATTTATTATAGAAGAAATATTTTCATCATAAATTGTGTCTTACCGTTGTATTGTGGAAGCTTTTCATTCAGGGAGAAAAATTCCTCCAACCTCCTTCTTTGAAAGGTTTATAAATGGGTGCTGTGTTGGCCTTTGCAGATGCTGGTGTTCTTGCATCAGTCCACTGTAGTGTTTGGTTTCCTTTACAACTCTCCACAGCTACTTAAGAACCAGTGCCTTGTTGGCTGGTGATGGGAATCTGACCACAGAGGAGAGAAAGCACTTTTGTCAAGAAATTCTGAGCTTTGCCGGCAAGTCTGGGGATCAGTGTAAGTGATTACTTAACACAAAACATTAAGAAAAAGTCTTTTATGCGCTCCTTGCTGTATCATTAGTCCGTTATTTCAAGGCGTCAAATCCATTGACTGTGTATGCAAATCGTGAACTTTCTGAACTTTGAAAATGAAGCCTGAAATGTGCGGAGCCGGTGGTCGCCATGTTGGCTGAGCTTTACTCCGCCCACACTCCGATGCTCCAAATATGGACATGGGGGTCATGTTGGGGCGGAGCTAAAGCAGCCTGGAAGTTGAGACCCGCCCACCCAACTCTGTCCATCCGCCTGTAATTATGCAGAGTTTTAAACCTTAATAAAAAATTTGAGTTAGAGTAACAAAAGCAATTCACCCCCAGTACAGTTGTCATGAATAGTGAAACAAACTATTGAGACCAAATTATTTTTTTGTACCAAGCTGTAAACATGTTTAATAATGCTGTAAAGTTGGGCTTTTTAACATGGGGTGTATGGGGATTTGCTCCCTTTTGGTGCCTCAAGTGGCCACATGATGAACTGCAGCTTTTTGCACTTCATCGCTCAGACATGGAAGTTGCCGCCTGGTCAAACCACCTTTAGTTTTGCTTTGAATAATGATGTGAAAGATTTTCCACAAGTAGAAGACGACATCAGTTTGATGGCTTTGTTCAAACGTGGACACATGGTGTGTGCAGCTGATTTGCAAAGAAAGTCTGTGCTTTAGCTAATTTCTTTCTCCCTCCCCAGCTCCTAAAGTTACCCTCAGCATGAGCGTTTTCACTCAGCTCACGCGGCTCCAGTTCCACCCAGCGACGGCCTCGGTGCACTCTGGAGCCGTCCTGCAGGTGGAGCTCACGCTGCGATGCTTGATGCCCGTGTCGGTGCGCATGCAGCAGCTAGCGGCTAGCATTCACTTCGACATCGATCGCGGAGGGACTCACGGAAGGTCTAAGGGGGCTCAGAGACAAACAAACCCGGGGACGGTGGAGTTTAACCAGGGCAGCTCTTCGGTGGGTCCTCCCTCGTCCTCGTCCAACGCCCTTCCCTCGTTAGAGCTGGATGAGATTCAGGACAGGAGTCCCTCGGACAATTCTCTCAACTCCACGGGGGTGGTGTGTAAAAACACTCACTTGCTCATGCGTCGTCATGACAGCAGCTCACCTCCGGACACGCCCAACTGTGTCAGCCCCCCGACTGTCGCCATGAAGGAAGGAGCGCAGATGCTGAAGGTGCAGGATGTAACGTTAGAGCCTGGGAACAACAGCATCATCTTCACGGCACCAGTAAGAGACAAAGAAAATACTAAAATATATGCATGTTTTTCCCACTCTCTCTCAACGCTTCTCTTTGTTTTTCCTCGTAGAGTGGACAACCAGGTGTTTACACGTTGCGCCAGCTGTGTGCCACGGTTGGCGAGGTGCAGTTTGTCCTGCCTCATATCTACCCATCGGTCCAGTATGAAGTATATTCTCAGGAGCCCCAGCTCACAGTGGAGCCTCTCTCAGGTCTGAATGTTGTACATCATGCAACTGATGGAGAGATTAAGTAGGGACCCCCTACCTACTATATTATGTGTTTTATATTTAACTTTATATTTAACAGCCTAGTGCTATTTATATTATTATCATTTTTCATTCAATATTAAACTATCCAAATAATACACAGGTTCAAATATTATTTTTTTTATTTCAAACATGTGCAACAGAAGGGTGGCAGATAAAGAAAATTATTGGCAGATTCAAGTTCTAACTTCAAACATCACCAAAACATTTTGGCCTCAGTATTTGGCTGATGGGAGCGAGCTACACTGTTAGCTTCTCTTCTGCTAATATTGCAGCATACGTCTGAGCGTCATCTGGGGACTGAATAGGCTCTCGGCCAATTGCGGGGAACCTGACAGAGTCAGTGTGTAATGTGCAGCCTCGTGATTGGCTCAGATTGATAGGGGCGGGGCCTACTGTGTACAGGAATCTTAGATTGACAGGTTTCGGGTTGTGCGACGCTCTGTGTGAAACTGTTGAGACTGTTGCTCCTGTATCACTGAATGAGTGAAGCGTGGACTGAAAGATAACCTTGATTCTCCCTTCACTAAAATATGTTGAATGCATGTTAATGTGTATTAAGAGAAATTTAAAATTGTGGGTGAAAATTACAAAAATATAGATAAAAAATGTCTAATCAACCAAAGATTTTGCGACCCCAATGCAGTACCTCTGCGGACCCTCTAGGGGTTGTATGACCTAGAGTAACTCAGTTATGCTTTACCCATGAAGTATCCAAGAAGCTACCGCCATTTTTATTACCATGCATGAAGCGCGTGTCGCTCATTGTAGCCGCGTTTGCGTCCTCAGAGCCACTGTTAGCTGGTCTGCCTCAGATGGTGAAGTTTACTCTGCTGACGGGTCACTACACTGTGAAGAAAGGAGACGCCCTGCAGCTCAGCAACACGGACACCATGCCCATCCTGCCCTCCGCCAGCTGCACCGCACGCATCAGCAGCCCTTCTGCTGGTCAGTGACCACCTAGTTACCAGCACTGGTTTTCACTGAGCACCTGCAACGCATCCACCTGAGCTTTCGTTTTCTCACGGCTGCCTTTTCTTTCCCCGTCGCGTGGTCAGAGTTGGTCGGTGAAAGCGTCCTGTCCATCCAGTCGTCCGAGAAGGTGACCAGCATCGCCCTTCCTCCCACCCCTCCCTACCACACTCTGGAGTTCCAGCTGGAGGTTCTGTGCATCATCCCATCCGGGTCCGAACGGCCCCCCAACGAGAGGCTGACCAACGGGGAGGTCCGTCATCGGCCGCGCAGCTACAGCCATCCCGACACGCCCATGACCGCCATCGACCAGAGAGTGAGAAAAACTAATATATGAACTGTTTAGAGGCGGAGATGAGTCACGGTTTATGTGTGAGAAAGCAGCGACGCAGCGATGGAGGCGTTTTATGTTTCTGCTGCTGCAGATATGAACTGTATCAGTGGAGTAGCCAGTAAAAAAATGAGACACTATATAGACCTCTATCATTTTAAAGACTGTTGGTTGTTGGTTAGAGCCCTGAAATAAACCACTGTCTGCCAGGTGACTATTTGCTCCTAGTATTTGGCTCGTTAGCTGTTTGATAGCGCTTCATAGTGAAGTCTTGTCTGTCCCCAGATGTCCATCGACTGTCCATGGTCGATCTACTCCACACTGCTCACCCTCACCTTCTACATCCCCTTCAAGACCAAACACTCACTGCTTTCTGCGGGTAACAGGTGAGCCCTCGTGGAAATGACTGTATTGATTAACATTTGTGACAGAGGTTATGCACTGACCTCACTTCCTCCCGGGGCCACGCCCCCTGAGTGGCAGTAACATCGTGAAATGTATCAGTAAATACAGCAAGAAAATGTGGATTATCAGATCAAATTAAAGACAATTGGACTCGACAATGATCCATACGAACTAGTGTGGATTTGGAAAAGTGGATTAGCCTCAGTTTCAGATAGTTTGTTAGTTTTAGTTCATTTCAGTTATGATAAATTTAAGTGCTAAGAGATTTACTGAGAAGTAACGTTAGTCATACAATAGTGTAATGTCTGGATGTTAAAAGGATGATGAGGAGTGATGGCAAATATTCCGTTTATTGTTATTTATAGTTGGAACTGACATAGTTACTATCGGCCGTAACTACGACAAAACACTAACATCCACAAACTTATCCTACAGTTCTCCAGAACGTAAGGTTTGACTTCATCAAAAAATACAGCATGAATTAATATTACCTGACACTAAATGTGAACCACAACACCAAGTTTCTGTGTCTGGATTCCAGTTCTTTCTTCATAATGCAGCGATACATTTACTCCTCTTTACTTTGGCAGATATCTGTAAAAATTTATCTCTGACTGGTTTTCAAATCTGTTGATTCAGTCAATCGCAGCGCTTTTTTTTTGTTAAATTAATTTTACAATTTAGACGCTATTAAAGCCTCTGATTCAAACTAATGCTGCTAATCTCCATGATCAACTGTCACTTTGTGCCACTCAGTGGCCGTAACCATGGAGACTTCACTGGCTGTGACATCACGTGCATACCCTCTATTTTATTATAACAATAAAGAGAAACAGAAGAAACTCTGCTCTCGGTTTTCCAGCACTGTTCATCTATGGAAATCTCCTTTATACAAAATCTTGAGAATAACAAGAAGCAAACGTTTGCACGTTTAATACAAACACTTGATCGATGTCTGACTTGTGACCTTTGACCTGACCTGACAGGAAGTACATCCAGGTGTGCGTGCAGAATGTGTCCGATGTGAACTTCACGCTGGCAGAAGTGAAACTGGCAGAGAAGCAGCACGCGTCGCTGGAGCTACAGTCTCTCAACACTAAATCACAGCAGGTGAGGAGGAAAAATAAAACCCAGTAACTGTTACAGCTTCTCCTCTAGAGGGTTTCAGGTGGCTGGAGCCTATCCCAGCTTCTACTGAGCGAGAGGCGGGGTACGACCTGGACAGGTAGCCGGTCTGTCACAGAGACCAACGCTAACCTGATACATCTACGACCAGTCTGATATTTAACCACGATTCACAGTATCTGGATGTGTCCGTCATTGACTGAAGTCAGTAAACCTCTTTCATGCTTTGATTTGAACTCACGCTGGTGTCTGGTGTGTGTGTGTTTTTTTTTTTTTTTTTTTTTGCAGCTGCTGTGCAGTAAGCACAGCGTGTTCTGCTTGTGGGAGGTGAGGTGGAAGGACGACCTGCCCTCCTGTCTCCACTGCGTCTTCTCTGCCAACTTCTCTCCTCTCAACCAAGACGTCTCCGCCTTCAAACCTTTCCACTACCAGTTCCAGCTCGAGAGAGTCACTGTAAGTCCACTCAAACGCTTATATTTTGTTTGCTTTCCTGGCTGGCCGACTAAATAATTAAAGGTCGAATATAAATACTGGTAAATGCATACAGTTGTTAATGTTGTAATGTCATATGAACCGCTTGTTAAAGTCCCTGCCTCTGTCGGAGCCTCCCGCTCTATTAATAACCCGCCCTTCGTGCTGTCAGACATTGTACAGCGTGAGAGCGGAGATCTTGCCTCCTGCTGGCGAGCAGCACTGCCGCTCCGGCCTCCTCTGTGGACTGGAGGTGTGCATCACACGACTGACCGAACCTGCAGAGGGCGAGATGGCGGAGGACAGCAAAACTGACACGGACGGCCTCAAAACCACCAAACTCATGTATGAAGGTAGGTCGTCGGCCGGCAAAGCTGAGAGGATGAACGAGAGAAACGAAAAGACTTGTCATTTGATTAGATGTTCAACTTCATCAACTGGTACAATCTGAATTACAGCACTGATTTGAGTGGTGCTTCATTTAAACCCATTTTCCTTGTTAGTGGACACTTCAGTCTGCCATCTAGTGGTAGAAACGAGTAAATACACTCGTCATTGGATTCATTCTACAAATGATCACAGGCAAAAGTGGACAAGGATTAAAACCCCGTCAAATTCTACGGTTAAACCTTATTTATTTATGTTCATTAAAATTTGTAGTTTCTAGTAACGAGCTACAACCTCGCTAATTTGCAGGTACTCGTTTGAGGACGTTGGGACTTAATTGTTCACGATTGTGGTTTTGCTCAGCCATGTTCAGATATTAAAATTAACAGTTTTATATTTTGTCACACATTTGTGACTTTATTACAATATAAATAATGAAATAATCCCAGTGTCCACATATGAGGACAAAAACTTTGAAAAACTACTACTTCCTGTTGAAAGATGATGCTTAGTTTTCATACTTCTTAGGTCCTACTGATCCCAAACAGCTTGGAGAAATTAAAAATGCATAAAATAAAAGCTCGGGTCTCAGGAGGTTAAACTGTTTCATTTGTTAAACATGATGATTGATTGTGACATATAAATAAATAAAAATATAATGGTTAGTTATCATCATTTGTACCTCTTTAATATTCTTATTATTAATCAGCATTGATCATAGATAAATACTTTATTTATCCCGAGGGATAAACATTTTGATGTGTCAGTGCCTCATATTATATATTATAATTATTAGAATGAACATTTAGTTAAATTAATTGAATCATGGGTTGATTAGTCAATAGAAGAGGATCAATGATTGAAAGTTAAATCTATTAATTCAGCTGTTCGTGTCATTAAATAAGATTTTTATCATTTTTCTTAGACACAGACATAGATTGAACTCTCGATAGATCTACTAGTTTATAGGGGAAGATATTCAATGTGATTTGTTATTATCATATTACAATATATTCCAATATTCTAAATACTTAACTGAGAAATTATAAATGCAGCCTGAAATACACATTGTATATATGTACATCAGATGATAATTCATTGGACAAGTTGAGTCAAAAAACAATATTAATCCAAATTATCCAGATACAATTTATTGCGCCGTGGAAATTATTCACGATCGGCCCAAAACACAACGTTTCTGTTTCTTTTCAAAACCAATATTAAGAAATTCAAAATCAATATTGTATCAGAAGAAAAAGTACGGCCATGTTGTTTTTCTCACCCCTACTCATTTATCTAGAAGCTTGCAAATGTATAAAATGTGTTTCTGTTATTATAATTAGTTAGTTAACCTCACTTAATTGTCCTTGGGAGGTTGTTTTCTCCAAACTCTACATGGACTTTGCTTGTCGGCGCGCCCACAAATGTTAGAAGATTCATGAAGTGAAAAACACAACATCACACATCACAACCAGCAGAGAATGAAAGCGTGTGTTTCCTCAGTGTGTCTGTGTGTGTTTCCTCAGTGTGTCTGTGTGTGTTCCCTCAGTGGCTGACAGCAGCAGTAACTGGGCCGTGTGTGGGAAGAGTTCGGGGTTGGTGTCGATGCCGGTGACGGCCAACGCTACACACAAGGTCCAGATCGAGGTGATGCCTCTGTTCGCGGGACACCTCCCCTTCCCCAAGATCAAAGTGCTGAAGTACCTGCCTCACACCTCAGCGGTGGCCATTCAGCCAGACCCCGGTGAGAAACTCTGACCAGTCAGCCAAAACATTAGAACCACCGACAGGAGAAGTGAATAACGTTGATCATCTTGTGACAGTTCAGTGTTCTGATGGGAAACTTTTGGACCTGACATTCATTCATGTGGATGTTACTTAGACATGTAGCACCCACCTAGACCAGACCAGACCCCCCCACCCCATACATAGCAATGACAATGGTAGCAGCCACCCCCAGCAGGATTCAGCCTGACACAAAAACTCAAAAAAACAGTACAAGGTGTTGACCTGGCCTCCAAATTCACTAGATCCCAAACTAATCAAGTATCTGTGGGATGATCCACAGAGGCCCCTCCCCTCAACCCATAGGACCCAATGACCCCCGACCCCCCAGCATTGATCAATGGCGTATACATGCTGCTGCTTTTCTGCTACTCTGAGCCAGAAATCTCCACTTCAGTAGCACTTACACACACCAAACTTTTCAGACTTATTCCTGACTACATTCTACAGGTAATTACAGAGGGGATTTTTCATATCTAATTCAAAGCCTGATTTATATAACATTTTACTCCAAAAGACATGGCGAAAATTGATTTCTTTTGGACTGTTGAGTATGTTGTGGTTAATGGAGTGATTAAAAGAGATATCCAAAATTCTCTTTGTAAATACCTGGAAATCTAATACATTAATAAAATGAAACAAGAATTATGAACCTTGATTTACCCATTACTTAGATTTCTGTTTTGGAAATATATGCAAATTGGTGCATATTTAAGAATGTAGCTCCTCATTTGCATATTTAAATGTTAATTCACAGAAAACTTGTAATACAAAAAATATATTGTGTTTATGTAAGAAATCAGCTGGTGATATCTGTTAGTTAAAATGTAGTAGTGTCTCACCTTAACTTTCAGCGTTTATCTAGTGGGACCTCAGTAAGTGAGCTCTGAATTTTCTTGATTACAGATCTCAGCAGTCAAGTTGTACCTTCTAATTTTATTTTTCTTGCCCCTCCGCCCTCTCAGACAGCTGCGTGGAGAACGACAGTTTGTCCCTGCTGGACAAAACGCTGGACGACCAGGGGGACACGGCGAGCATCCGCAGCCGGGGCAGCATCCACTCGGTGGGCAGCGGCGACCAGCAGCAGAAGGGCGTGGCCATGCCTCGCCTGGAGCCCTTCAGCCCCGGACAGGTGTTCAACAACAGCCACGCGCGGCAGGTCCTGGTGCTGCCCGCCACCGACGACCACATCATGGAGGTCAACGCTACATGACCCTGGTGGCGACACCGCACGCCGCCGCCGCCGCTGCCGCCGCCGCCACCCACCTCTTCTCCTTCTTCTTCTTCTTCTTCTTCTTCTTGTTGTAGGACTGAACCCAGGCCCTGGACGGACTCTGCTGAGCCTCGGCTCCGGGGCCGATCAGATCCGTGAGTCCACCTCAAAGACCGCTGCAGGTTTTCCGATACGGACTCACCCCTTAGCATGAAACATCACTGGAGACGTTACGGACTAGACAGTGACGGAGCCAATGACATCTGCTGACGAATTTAAATAAAGATTTTTCTTTGCCATACGTTGTACATAGCTCATTGAATGGATTTATAGGTATAAATATATAAATATATATAAATATATATATATATATATGGACTGATGAATCAGACCTGCGCCTGTCGTACTATTTCAAAGTGAAGAGAAACACTCCTGATTGTCCGATGATGCACCAAAGCCCTGGATGTGCGTCACGACCTCGATCAGCTCCTCAAGTACTGTAACTCTGACTGCGTGTGTCCAGTCTGTCTGTGACGTTCTGAGCCTCTCAAGTGGCCATCACTGTTATATTTGAGACTTTTGCCTTTTTTCGCGGTTCGAGCTCGAGTCAAAACGAGCCTCCGTTGACGAGGGGTCGATGCATCTTTGGAGACGCGTCCACGGTCCTGACAGACTTCCTCTATCCTGCCAGTACAAACGAATGCGCTCACGTCTCCTCAGTTCGGTCTCTTTTGATTTGTTGCACCTTGGTGGTATCAGATTCCCGAAACATTTGTGTTTGGAATGAAGCCTTTTCTGCGGATGATGTTGTCATGTGACGTGGTGTTGTGTCCTTTTTTTTTTTTTTTAACAATAGAAAAGGACAGTCGAATAAAACAAAACTAAAAAAAAAAAAAGAAGGAAAAAAAGCATCATTTTAAGTTCATGCTGCTTTGGTTTAACTAATGTTGGTGCTTGCTCGTTGAATTATAAAGTTTATTTGCTTATTTTCAAATGATTCCTGATTTAATTAATGTCTCCACAGCATGATTAAATGTGCTACATCGTACACTGGATTCACTCTAAAGTCAAGATTCAGCCTTTTGTACTTGCAGGACGGTGAAAGTCTTTCAGTCTGGATGCATCTTCAGAAATGACAGATTTATTAAACTTAATTTATTTTACTTTTCAATTCCAACATCAGCACCGAGCTCTCAAATATAAAACCAGCGACGCCGCGAGAGGACCGAGTGTAGTGGTGTGTGTGTGTGTGTGTGTGTGTGTTTCTGTTCAGCTGTAGTCATGTGTGTGTGTGTGTGTGTGTGTGTGTGTGATTGCGTGAATCTTTTACATGGCTGTCATCCAGTGCACATTACTGTCTACGTGTCGTCAGCGAGTTGTTCGCGTGCATATTTATTCTTGTTCTCTGTGCGTCGCCAAATCCGTGTCCTGAGCTATGCACGCATACCGTCGGCGTTGAATGGGTGGATGAGGTGTTCGTTTATTTGAGAGGATGAACGTCAGCTTCTCCCCCCCCTCCCCCCCCTCGTGTCCCCTCCCCTCCCTCCGCTCTCTCTCTCTCACACACACACACACACAGTGTAACTACACCCTCCTGCTCTCCTTCGACCATTGTACATACTGATCTGTAAATACTGATTGAATCAAGATCATCTTTGATTGCCAACTATATTAAAAAATCATTGGAACTGACTGGATGTTTGGTGTTTGTGACACGTGACAAAACTTTAAACGAGAAGCATCGAGTTACATTTTAAGAAATCTCACTATTTTGTGGTTGAGGTCTGGTAGTTGGTCACAGGTTTGGTTATGAGAGGAGGTTTGATTGTGGCGTTTAAGCCTCATGCCTGTTTATATTCAGTAGGAATACACTTTAAAGAAAAAGCTTTGTATGGTTCATAAAAACATGGACTTAGACTTTACTGATCCAGGACGGAAATTTCTTGATCACAGTAGCTCAGCTGCACATAAATAGTAATAAATAATAATAATTAAAATAGAAACACACATTATGTAAAATGAAAAATAGGTCTGAGATAGTTACAAAAAAAAAATTCAAATAAAATAAATACAAAAAAAAATCAAATAATATAGGAGTTTCATATCTACAAGAAATAGAAAAAGAAGTTAATATATATTATAAATTATAACATAACATTTCAAAACTAAAAATAAAATAAATAAAAATAAATACTAAAATAAAAAGAAATAAAATATAAGGTTTGCATCTGTACAAATGTACAAGAAATAGAAAAAAAAACTAAATATAAAATGAATAATAATAAATAATAATAACACTCTTGAAAGGCACTTTGACATTCAGTAAAAAGAAAAGTAGGTGTAAGATAGATAGATAAAATATATAAAAAATAAATAAATACAAAAAATAAATAAAAATATAAAATTTAATTATGTACAAATCTACAAGAAATAAAATAAAATTAAATAGTAGTAAATATATACTGTAAATATTAATAATAATACTTTTGAAATGCGTTTTGACATTTAGTAAAACTAAAATAAATAAAACTAATATTGTAAGATCTGAATATGTACAAATCTACAAGAACTAAAAGTAAATATACAGTACTATACATAGGAAGGATAAATGATAAGGCTCAGTAATAAGGATGGAAAAGCACTGACATGAATAAGTTATATAGTTAGTTTCTGTTACAGAAAGGTGAGCTGTTGTACAGCTGCACTGAGTTTAGTATGAATGAAGTCCTGGATCAGTTTGGTGGAGAATGAGCTCCACTGCCCCTCTCTCTTGTATTATAGCCGACACTTGCACTTGCAAAGCCTGAAGTGAATTCTCAAAAAATGTGATAACATTGCAAGGTTAACCCTTTTGTAAATTATTTTCATTTCCTTTTGTGGTTGTTTTGGTTGTAAATACCTTCAACAACCCTCCAGAAGAAAAGCACAGAAAAGGAATGATTTAATACTTTCACCACTTCACACCTTTTAAGACTTGTGTGTGAAGGGGAAATCACTTGAAGAATAAACTGAGATGACATGCACAGCAAGCAGACTCTTTGTTTTAGGGAGTCATGTGTTGGGGAAAAATGGTAACATTTACTTTATTTAAATAACAGTAAAACTATGAAAACAATCTGAAAGCTGCGAGTTTGGGCTGAAGTACCACCCCTGAGCACTAGAGGGCGGAATGCACCCACCAGTGGAGCACAGAAACCAAGAGTTGACACTATCAGCTGATCAAATGATTTATAACTATTTTGATAACAGATTAAACGCCTCAGTCAGTTTTTTTAAACTCGGTATCATCTTATCTTGAATGGTAATGAGCTGGTTTCTCCAATCTTCTGTCATCGTAAACTCAAATCTTTACAGCTGATCAAACAAGGCACCAGGACGTGTTCAGTTAAAAGTTTTCAGGGGATAAATAAGTACCTTTAACTATTTTCACTATTTCTGACGTTTTATACACTGAAGAACAAGTTAATTAATAAAGATCTGAAAAGAAAGAAGATCTGTTGATAATCAAAATAACTGAGGATTCCAGTTCCTCTTTGAAGAAAAGAAATTTAAGGACTTTGACACAAAGTTACTCTAATGTAACTTCATTTAACTTATTGATTTAATTTGTGAACAATCTGATGTGAGTTCAAAAAACTTGACAATTGTGAAAATTATAAACAAAATAAATGAGTTTAGCTCTATTGCTATCCAGACTTCTGCCATTTTTTTTCTGGAAACTTCTGCTCTCAATCTTTTTAAATTGAATTCAACTGTTAAAATATGTTAAAATCAATAATTCAATTAAAACTGTCCTTTTCTGTGTTCTCTTCTTACAGGTATTTTATTAACAGAAGGTGGCCTCAGCAATTTAAAACCTCCAGAAAATGATTAATTAAAACGAGTCAAGTACTTGAAGCTTGTTTGTTTACTTCCTAAATAACTCTTTAAATAAACCACCACTGCACATACATCCTGAATACCTGTTAAAATCTGACTGACCTTAAACTGGACAGAGCTTTATATCACTTTTAGGTTCATATTCTTGTTATCTACAACTGGGGATCAGGGAAAGCCATTAAATGTAAACCACTGAATGGTATCAAATTGACCCCAAAGATAAATAATAGGAGGGTTAATCAGGATTGTGAAGTCCTTGTGAGACTTTGCAGACTGTTATTGTTGATTTCTGACCTGAGACCACGTGTTCCACCCTCCTCCTCCTCCTCCCCCTCTTCTCATTAACATAACTATGCATCCTGCACACCGGGAGGCGTCTCGGGTCAAATGAGCCGTCGCAGGTGAGCGGTGATCGGAGCAGACCGACCCGAGGGCCAGACATGACTCCCCTGCTGCTCCTGACGCTCTGTTTTCTCGGTGCCGGCGCCGCCTCGGACGCGGAGGAGATGAAGAGCCAGGAGCGGCTCTTCCTCAGCTCCCTGGGGCTCCCGGGGCGGCCGCGGCCCTCGGGGGGCCAGCAGCCCCGGCGCCGCGTCCCCACAGCGCTCTGGAGGATGTTCCGGAGGACGGAGAGCATGCAGGCCCAGGAGAGCGACCTCTGCACGGTGTCCGAGTACGGAGTCCGCGGCAACATCATCCGATACGTGCAGGACCAAGGTGGGTTTCTGTTGATTGTTTATGTTTAGTCCAGAACATGTGGAGATGGAGGTGCCCTCTCCAAACACATGCATGACTGAGTCCTCGTATCTGAGAAAAAATCTAAAGAGATGAGATGATTTTGGTTGCACACATGGTTTTGTGGACACTTCTCTAAAATGTGCTCTCGATTATGTTCAATCCAAGCTCATACTTCTAAAATCAGACTCACTAAACACCTTCAATGCTTCAGTTTTCATTGAAGAGTCTGTTTAAAAAAGCCATTTTATATTTAGAAAGGTTACTTCTAATGGAAGGAAACGTTACATTTTGGTTGAAGTTGACTAAGTTGTTTGCATGACGGTACCACAAGGTAGCCAACCTCATACTTCATAGTATATTACTATTCCTGCACCAGTAACTTCCACAGGTTTGAGCATAAATACAGTTTTTTTTGTTTACTATTAAAAACTACAACTGTTCCCATAGTGGCCAAAAAAATCTGCATATTCACTGTGTCTGCAACGGTTTCATCATAAAAAAAATAGCAAGTCCATGCACAAAATTTGGAAAATTTGTGTGCAGGAATAAACAACATTATTTATTGATTAAAGTGCTGCTCAGCTTGGGCAATTAAAAGTAATTAAGTTTTGGTGAAAGCGTGATGAAATGCTTGATTTTCTAAGGTGTTTCCTTGCAGTCATGCTGGAAATTGTGCACAGTGTGTGTGTGTTTTGGGGAGACGTTTTCTTCTCCGTGATTTATCAGTCACCCGTTATCAGCCTGTTCCTCTCCACGCTCCGTGCGTTTTCCTCGTAGGCAGGCCTGTGTCTGGCTGGAGCAGCGGCTGTCAGGCTTGTCTGGAGAAGCAGCTTTTCTTCAACATGTCCGTCCTGCAGCCCGTGGAGCTGCTGTCTCTGGCTCAGCTGGAAGTCAAGTTCCACTGGAAGCCCCTCAGATCCGCGGAGCTCCTGCGGGGGCCCGGCGCCGTCAGCGTGACCCTGTACAGAGTGATCCGGGCCACGCTGAGGGGAGCCAACCCCCAGGCCAACCGCAGGCTCCTGCTGTCCCAGTCGGTCCAGCTGCAGCCCGAGCCCACCTCCATCACCATGGACCTCACCTCGCTGGCGGAGAGCTGGCGCAAACCGGGACGCAACTACGGTTTGGTTTTGGAGCTGCTGCCTCTCGGCGCGGACCCGGAGGAGCTCGTCTCTTTTTACCCCGGTAACTCCCTCCCGGCGGAGGCGGCCTTCGCCCTCCCCGTGATGCAGGCCTCCCTGGTGGCGGTGTCCCTCAACCCCCACCAGTGTCGGTCCAGGCAGAGGAGGAGCGCCGTCCACCTCCCCGTGACGCCCAGCAACGTGTGCAAGGCCCGCCGCCTCTACATCGACTTCAAAGACGTGGGCTGGCAGGACTGGATCATCGCCCCGCAGGGCTACATGGCCAACTACTGCCACGGCGAGTGCCCGTTCCCGCTCAGCGAGAGCCTGAACGGCACCAACCACGCCATCCTGCAGACCCTGGTGCACTCCCTGGACCCGCACGGGACGCCGCAGCCCTGCTGCGTCCCCATCCGCCTGTCCCCCATCTCCATGCTGTACTACGACAACAACGACAACGTGGTGCTTCGGCATTACCAGGACATGGTGGTGGACGAGTGCGGCTGCCGATGAGGTCATTGAACTCAGTAGATTTTTGTTGTTTTTTAACTTTAAGCGTCTCAAATTGTTGTCGTCACTAGTTTGATGTCTTTCTCCAGTATGTGGTGTGATTTTTAAAGAATGTAACATTTGTATTTGTTGGATCTCAGGAAAACTTTGTTTTTGCACAAAATTAAATAATAAAAGCTTATTTGTGTGAAGCTTTCTTTCTCAGCTCTACAGCAGCAGGTCATGGTAAAACTCACACGGGAGCCGATAAAGTTGTGTTTTAATTAACATTAAGACTATTTCTCTGATTTCACATTGTTTCTATACAATATAACTTGTCACCTTTTCACTTCAAGTATTAAAAATTAAAAAATGAAAAGGATGAAATTAATGAGAAATAGACATGTGGGTTTAAAGTAGAGTCTAAACTTTCGTTTGAGGGTGTTCAGTTGAGTTGAGCTTTATTTATTTTGAATACATTCAAAAGAAAAGGATACATAAATGTAGAAGAAAGAAACATGCAATATATTTCAAAAGGAGTTGTATCAGCTTATCTAGTCCCACTCCTTCTCCATCAGTTATTTAACTTGAATGCTTCCATATTTTACAAAAGAAAAACTGTTTCTGTGACATATTTCAATGATCTAACAAGAAATAAACCGAAAAAAAGAATAAAATCTGATCAACACAACTAACAAGGCCACATCCGTACTGGAGGAAAGGAGGAATTACAACCGTTTCTGAACACGTCTGAACAAAGTCTGCACTTTAAGCTCATTTATTATTTTCAGTGCGTGTTAAATAACAGTACAGCTAAAATAAGAAAACTACTCCTCTTTGCGCCTCCTCTTCCTTCTACCTCTGCTGTGTTTGGTGCAAACATGTTGTTTAATCTAAAGCCCAGTCTTCACTTCGACCCTGCTTTTAAAATGTGCTTTTAAATTTTAAAATTCACGGTCCTGTAGCAATATCTCTCAAATTCCTCAAATTAAATTGTGACCAGAATAAGAATTAAGAATTTAACCATTGTCAAATAGCAAATATACCAAATTATTTGGAGATAACAATGATTTTCTAGACCCAGATTTTCTAGAGAAGATCGTTATATGATGCTGCCTATTAAAGAAGCAAACCTCTCATTTGTGACTGAACACACGACTCCTTATTGAAAATCAATTCATAAACATCAAATCTTAATTGTACCCCGAAGCGTGAGCCTTCTTAGACGCTCGCTTTAAGATGAATTTCTGGAGCCTTTACGCAGAGACGGTCCGTAAACATCTCCCAGTGCCGTCTGAGATCAGCTCCTCCTTTATCTACTCAATGAGAAATAAACTCTCTTATCTCACCTTCCTGCCTGATAACACCAGCGCCCTCTTCCTCCTCCTCCTCCTCCTCCTCCTCCTCCTCCTCCTCCGCCTCCCCCACATCCAGGAAAACCACTGGGGTTGCCACGGCGACGGCCGGTCGCCACGGCAACCGGGAGAGGCTGACAGGTTGTAGTAATTAGGGAGAGGAGAGACGGAGAGAGTTTGGGGTGTGAAGGAGGAAGAGGAGAAGAGAGATTTTTGTTTCTCGGCGTGTTCCGGCAACGAATCGGGTTTGGCAGAAAGTTTTTTTAGGTTTCCGTTCTTTCCTGAGAAATATGTTGAGCGCGCTCGTTAATGTAGATTCTCGAAACATTCTTAAGTTCGCCTTGACAAACTGTTTAAACATTATTTCTGGTTATTTCAGCACTTACCGGCCTGACTAACAGGAGGGGGGCTGAGGCTGCTGCAGGACTCCCTCCACCAGAAACACTGTACGAGCATAATTTTGTGTCATCCCAGCTCAGGTACAACTTCAGGCGCTTTTGACTGCGCACCTTTCTTTTGCATCATTCAAAAGGAAATATTGAACACACCTACACGGCCGCGAGCGCAGGCTTTTTTTTTTTCTTTTCTTTTTTTTTTTTTGCAGTGAAATTAAAACTCCTCTGCAGACTTTTAGAGACGAACATGAGAGGCTGCGGCTCCCTTTTATCTACACGTTCAACGCAAACAGATGGAAGACGCTCGAAAGCATTTTTTAAATCTCGCACTTGCCATAAAGTGAAGAATTTATAAAAATGAAAAGATGCCCTAACTTTTAATAACGGTGAAGCTCCACTTGCATTTCACCATAATGCAGCTATACACCCATTAGGCATAACATTATGACCACCTTCCTAATAGTGTGCAGGTCTCCCTTGTGCCTCCAAAACCGTTGTGACTCATCAGAGAATGGACATGGGTGGGTTGTTAGTGGGGGGGCTATGGGTTGAGGGGAGGGGCTTCTGTCAATCATTTCATAGATACTTTATCTGTTTGGTATCTAGTGAATTTGGAGACGAAGTCAACACCTTGTGATGTTCTTCATGATTTTTTGAAAAGCGTTTTTGTGTGTCTGTGTCAGGCTGCTGCCATGAATGAGTGTTATTGCTATGGGGTGGGGGTCCCTGGTCTGGTCTAGGTGAGTGCTACATGTCTAAGTAACATGCACATGAATGAACGCCAGGTCCAAAAGTTTCCCAGCAGAACAATGAATCGTCACAAGATGTTATTTACTTCTCCTGTCGGTGGTCGTAATGTTACGGCTGATCGGTGCAAACTAAAGTGCAGTCTATGGAAACTTTCTTCATCACAGCAGGTGCAAACTGGAGCTCCGTACATTTCGTTTCATTACTGTTTCTGGTTTGGAAGCGCGTGCGCGCGTGAAAACGATGCGACTAACCGCCCTCAAACTAGACTCGTGTTATGTGTGTAAATTGCACGGGATCTGCATCCTTTCAGCTATTGTAATGATATTGTTTCCTCATACTCCTCTGATGTGTAACGCTGCTGAACAGACCCAGAGGATGAATGAAAGAGAGAGAGAGAAAGAGAGAGAGCGGAGCAGCAGAGGGAGACAGGAAGAGGAAGGAGCCTCAGGCACTTCAACAGCTCTTTTCTGTCAAAGACAAAGTCATTTCCACTTTACCCTCTGGGACCAACAATACACACTCTATCTCTAACAGTCAGACTCACTGAAGTGTTTTCCTTCCTGTCTCTGAAACAGCATCTCTCCCTCTCTTTCTCTCTGTGTCTCTCTCTTCATTCCAAATGAATCTTCGCTCAGTAATAGATCCACTGAGCAACATTATCCTTATTAAACTTTACATCAGTGGTTCTGTCACTGGAGCCTGGCAACAGTGGAAATTAAAACTTTTCAGATTTTATCTAAACTGCAGATGGAGGATTTGCTTGGTGCGCCGCTTTGTTTTCAGGTTGAAAGACCCCGACAATAATTAGATGGATACTGTCGGCCAGTGACCTGTAGCCCTTTTCTTGTGGTGACACCATGAAGCTTTTATCTGAGGGCTTGGGTCAAACTGATCAGCCACAACATTAGAACCACCGACAGGAGAAGCAAATAACATTTAAAACATCTTCGTGTGTTTTGGAGGCACAAGGGAGACCCACAGAATATCATTGAGATCAATTTCTGCTCATAGTTACCATTTAGTTTACACAGATCAGCCACAACATTATGACCACTGACAGGAGAAGTTAATAACATTTAAACCATCTTCAAATTCAATGTTCTGCTGGGAAACTTTTGGACCCGGAGTTCATTCGTGTGGATGTTACTTAGACATGTAGCACCCACCTAGACCAGACCAGACCTGGCACCCCCACACCCCATCGCATAGATGCAGCCTGACACACATGCACACAAAAACACTTGAAGATCAGCACAAGGTGTTGGCCACTTAGGAGACATTAGGAGGTACGCAATATTAGGCAGGTGGTCATAATGTTATGCCTGATCACTCCAGTCCCCTCACATTTCCTCTTCCAGGTCTGTGTCCTCATCTTGTCCTTCATTTCCGCTTCATTTTCAAAACTCACCATTCATGTCCAGTGATGTATCTGGATCTCCACCTCGTGCAGGAGACTCCTTGCCTCTGTCCTCTTTCATTGTCTGGGATCTCCTGGGATTTAGCTGCACGATAACATCTCTCTTTAGAGTCTAATCACAGGGAGACACAATAGTTTGCTGGCTTACGTCTCTATAAAATGTTACTATAAATGTGCCGTCCCACTCCCATATCGTATTAACTCTGACTATTATGTAAGCAAACACATACACCTCGATACGAAATGTGTTTATATACGAGTCTTGGTTTGAGTTTAAAGTAGGCCTAACATAAAATGAAGGAATCTTTTAAACCTAAAGTCGTACAAGCTAAGAACTGATACGATAAATCTCTCAGTGCATTTTGGATATTATTAAAATCTGTCTGTCACTCAATTAAAGATGCTGTTAATGTACATTTCAGCCTCGGAGGACAAACTAAATTTATTCACACCTTGTGAAATATTTCCTCATTAAGCGGCGCCACGTTCTAAAGCTCCACTTTATGTCTCTCTTCTTCCTCCTCCTCCTCCTCCTCCTCCTGTAGTTTCACTTTTCCCACATGAGCCCAGTCAATGAGAAATGAATAATCAATACCAGTCGAGATGGAGCCTGCAGAGCCAGTGTGAGCCAGCCATCCGGAATTGATGTGGCTTCTTCCGTTCATCTGTATTTCTGTCTCCGGCTCCTCTGCCTGTAACTCTTTAATGCTGCTGATACAGTTATATTATTTAGACAATAGGGTGCTTTTAACTTTGGTCGCACAGAAACCTTAAGGAAAGAGTTGCGACTGTGAGCCAGGCACTGAAACCACTGCAGCCACTAATGGGAGGCTGCAGTCGTGCCCCAAAATTCCCCCAGAATCCGGTGTAAAATTCATGCTGTTTGGTTTGTAGAACAGAAATGCGCTGTCATCATCCATACGATTGCTAGAGCAAAAACACAGAACAGACTCTGTCTGCATTTGTTATTTACTCCTGCACAGTCACACCAGCGGATTCTGCTATAATTCATTAGCGCTTTATCCCACACAGCTGCTGAATTAATAGAAGGATGTACCGGGTTCTGCTGCTCCGCTTCTCCCGAGAACTAAGAAACAGACATAAGGAAATGTTGCTCTTTATTTAGCAACATAAGAAAAACAGGGTTATGTAAGGCGTTTAATAAAACTGTACATAACGGTGGAATGTTACTATTTCCAATCTTTTTACATTTGATATTGAGCTGCTTAATTATCACACTTTAAGATCCATAATGTAATTTTTTGCAACAAGAACCCACAGCTACTACACAACATCCTGTATTTTTACAATATAAATGCAGTTTTTATTTTTGCATTAAGGAGGTAATAAAAAAAAGAGCCCCTCTGTCCTATGGGAGGGTTCTCAGATATTCAAAAGTTTGAAAAACCTGATCTGGATTTTTTTTTTTAAAACTGAGATGGAAAGTTCCTCTATTTACCAACAGGGGGCAATGTGGCTTCAGCTGAAGGTTCAGAGCCGCAGTGTCTCCTTTATCGTGCTGCATTTGTATCTATCTGCTGGTTTGATGTTTGTGTGCGTGTGTGTGTGTGTGTGTGTGTGTGTGTGTGAACACTCAGCATGAGGTTGCTGGTTAGCTGTGTGTAGGTGCTGAGCAGACCACTGCAGAGCCCATCAGAGTGAATCACAGTGAGAGCTGGTGCTGTGTGCGTGCGTGTGTGTGTGTCTGGGGTTTTTATCGTGTCATTATTTTATTTAAGAGTGAGCGTTTCAATAAAACATTACAAAAAGCAGTCAAACCTCGTATTCATTCTAACGGCAGAGGGGCTCCCTCCATTGTAAAAATCACACAAACCGAACCACGGTCAGGTTTTTCCAAGTCACACGTTTTACACTATGCCATTTATGAGAATAAAATATGAATTAATCCTCGTGCAAGCGTGCTCTCTCAACGCAGTGTCAACCCTAATGGATGTGGAAGTGTATAAATATAACTTGATGACTCATTTCGGTGGACGTCACGGAGCTCTTAGAAATAATTTCGACATCTGCGTGCAATATTTTGCTATAAATATAAGAGATAAAAACGGCAAATTATCTTCACGTATATGTTCTAGGCATATGGAGTTGTTTCTCCTTTGAGGCGAGCACTAAATTAATTCCTGCAACCTTTTTACCTCTTCTCGATTATATTTTATGAATGCTCCAGACTGTTATTCGAGGATGTTGGACACAGCGTATCACAGAGCTCTGAGATTTGTCACAAACTGTGCAGGTCTGACTCATCGTTGTACTCTGTACTCCAGGATTGTCTGGCCCTCACTGATCAGCTGGTACCTGTTCATCTATAAAGCCGTGCTAGACATGATCCTTTGCTATTTGACTGATGAATACATACTCTCAGTTCCTTCATCAGCTCACCTGTTTCCAGGTCTACAGGTCCAGTCTCAACCGGACTTGTTTTGTTTTGTCCTGCCTGTTTTTGCTTTCCTGTTCACGCCTAAGCTCCTCGTTCAATAAAACACCAATAAAACACCTTAAAAGCATACATTCTCTGCTGTACTGTCTGGTCTGCTGACCACCGACCAGAGGACTCTTCCCCTTTGACAAGTCTTGACTTTCTATGGTGCTGAGTTAGACAAATGACAGAAACTTAACCTTAGTTTGTGCTGAAAATTAACAGTAGCATCGTTAAATAATGTGTATACTGCTCCCCATCAACCAGCAGACAGCCCCTAACCTGAAACCAGTTAGCAACTAGCTATGAACTTCCAAAGAAATACCATATAAATACCGTAATGTCTGATATAACTCTGCAATGAAACTTAGAATTTTAGAATTTGTTGTGTTACTTGCTGCTGAAATCATTCTGATCAGAGATTCTAACCTAAGTGTAATATTCTCGACTTGCACATCACAAAATGCCTTAAAAAATAAGAACATAAGGCACCGCTTATGGACAAAGTTTGCATGTTTTCCATTCTTTAAGCACCAAATCTGTTCAAACATACTGTTTTTGGCAACGGTATCGGATAAAACCTTAACCATACCCGTCCCTACCTGCAGTGTCTGTGCAAGTGTCGTTGGGCTTCATCACCTTAACCAGCTACACCTGAGAAGATGTGAATAAAGGACGTTGTTGAAGAGGCCTCAGGTGACCAGGGTCACCACATCTCACCCATAAATAAACCTTTATTTTTGTAACTCTATCATGTGTCTCCACTTTACGTTGCCTCCCCTCGAGCCGGGTCGTAACACATGTGAGTGGCAGAGATGACAGCGGGGGCACTTATTCTGTCTCGAACGCACACAGACTCACAGTTCCACTGACCTCCATAGTGAGTACAGTCTGAGACCACAAGCACAGTGAATAATGTCCTACCACACACACACACACACACACACACACACACACACACTTCTCTCTTGGCTGCTATATTTCTAATCCTTTTAGACTGTACGTCACACTGACATACATTTGGCACACACTCACTCACCTAATCAATGTTAATGGAATCACCGTGTATCCTGCCTGGTAACACAAACCTCTGCTTCATTAACATTCTAACCTACACTCATATACGCTGCCGTTTGCATGTCGGAGCATGTATGTACAGTCGACGGCGCCCCAGGCCAGATGTTTCACAGTATATGATGTTGTCGCTCGGCATGCTGCGAAATCCCCAAAGGATGTGGAGATAATTCATGGAGCTTCACAGATTCAATTTGTTGTGTTACAACTAATTTGTCAATTGGCCACGAAATGTGAGCGAAGGCGTCTGCTGCCATGAAATCAGAGAATTATGACCAGCTCTGCAGCGATAAAGAGCTTTTTTTTTTTTTTTTAGTTCCTTTCAGCTCATGGTTTTGGTTCCTTTTTATAGCTCGTTCTGGTCTGAGCAGCTGCAGCTTTTTGCTCAGGAGGTAAATACTGAGTCACGTCCTGACTGAAAGAAGAGCCACTTTGTTTATGAAGACTGTCAGTTATCCAAGTCACGATATATCCAAAAAAAACAAAAACAAAAATAACTAAGCTAACACAAAGGGAACTTGACTTGTTCTCTAAACCGTACCAGTGACATACTCTAGTCATGTGAGTCTCAGGGGGGGCACCACCCACAGTCGACTATATCCAAACAAAACAAAGGTAACACAAAGGGAACTTGACCTGTTCTCTAAACAGAGGTTGTTAAAATGACCCAGATGACTGAGAATATATAATATAATATAATATAATATAATGTAATATAATATGATATACATACCTCCAATTGTAAGTAAAGAAGTGCATGCACAAGTGCAATTCATATTGCAGGTGAGCATCGATTTAGTTGTTATTGGACTCTAATCATGCGAGTTTCAGGTGGAAACAGATGTTATAAATGAAAATGTCTTCAATAAAACTCCAATGGGTCAATTTCAAACATGATTTTGTTTATGCATTAGGGCCGGGCGATACTAGGAATTTTGGTATTGATCCGATACCAAGTAAATACAGGGCAAGTATCACCGATACTGATACTTTTTCTTAAAATGTCATGATTATTGAATAACTTTGTAATTTTCATAACAATTTAACAATATAAAATGTAAATAATTCCCCTTTTACTACACACAATTGTTTTAGAAAAAAATCATTAGTGCAAAATAAGAAAAAGTATAAATATAATAATGTAAACAACACAACAACAATGGAAAATAAAGTCAGTGATCGTAGTCAGTTGAGCAAAATAAGTGAACAAAAGCATCAATGTAATGATAAATATAAAAATTGCGCAGAGAGGGAAATGTCGGCTCATTCATTTCCCACCAAAGAAGTGGGGCTGCATCCCGTGTAGTTGTCTTCTCTTCTGAGTGCCGTCGCATTTCACTAACAGCGTCAGTTCCAGCTGTGCGATGCTGCTGTGATGTTAGGATCTGACTATCAAACTCTGTCCATCTCCACCTTTTACTACAGGTGGAGATGGAGAAGCTCCTGACGTGCACAGACTTGGAGAGAAGCCTGAAGCTCACACACAATTTACCAGACATATAGAAGAGAAACTGTAACAAAAGTGTCAATCTCATCACGCTAGTATCGATCCCATACTAGCCTTGTTATCGATACTGTCGAGATCGATACGCCCAGCCCTAACGTGCATTTCACAAAAACAGGCAATAACTTTTCTGGGATACACGTAGCCAGTCTGCACAAGCTGTGCACAGTCTCAAATTCTGAGCTGCATAACATTAACTGTGGCATAAAATCAAAACTATGAGCTGAAAGGAACTAAAAAAAGCTCTGTAGCCCTGCAGAGCTGGTGATAATTCTCTGGTCTCATCGCAGCATTTCGCGGCCAATTGACTGATACTCCATATTTGGACTTATGTGGCGAAGTAAATGTTGCGTTGCACCCTGCAAGAGTGTAGGATGAGCATCACTTCTGTGTGTTAACACCCAGAGATGGCAGGACAGTAAATGCAGGAGAAGAGCTTTTCTTTTATTACACCGTACTCACAGTTCCCTCCATCCGTTCCTCGGTAACAGTCGCTCCCAGCGGCTTCGTGAATGACTCCTAAAAGGGGAGAACATTTTTTTTTTTTTTTTGGTGCCATTTAGAAGACGAACTCCTGGTGGTGAAGTAAAATTCTCAGCCCCTGGATGTCAGCGTGAGTTGTGGCTGACGGCGTCCCGTAATGAGATGACGGCAGGTTCCACGGACACTCACACCTCTCATGGACACACACGGGTTACTGCGGTGACACCATTACCCCTCACCCCTCCAGCCCTGCACTTTTCTCTGTGTGTGTGTGTGTCCAGGTATGTGTGCACGTTCGGAGGAATATTTAATTACGAAACATACGGCTGAGCTCCCTCCTCGTTCTGATACACTTCAACGCATCCACATTACCTCTTACGCGAATGGTGTTTTAATGAGTATCTAACAACTCTATCATGCATTCGGACACATCCACTTTGTGTGGTCGCTGACCCTCTGCAGGTTAAGGTCCCGTATTTATGAAGAACATATTTTGCTCAGTGAGATGAGGCTCCATGACGGGAAATGCAAAGTCAGTCCTGACCTCCATTTGCTTAATTGCCAGAGGACGAATGGACTCCTTTGAATTAGCTTTGCAAATCAGTAAGGGAAATGATCTGAGGCTGATCTGCTTCTGTTGGACTGCAGATCGTTTTACAGTGAGCTGTGCACAAGATACGATCCCTGTATATCGCTAATATATCAGCAGGTGAATGTAAAGTAGTTTGCTGGTGGTATTGCTTCCTGTCATCCAAGTCCAGGCAGTTTTCTCAAACCAGAACAAGAAAACTCAAGTATTAGATGTGATTAGCTGTGATATCTCGTTAAAAAAGGGAACTAAAAAGACACAATATTTTGGTGAATGCTGGAAGAGAGCATAAAATATCACACACACACACACACACACACACGTGCTCCAGACAGGATTAAAATCAATGGTCAGCACATGCAATATTAAAATGGCAGACTCCTCTAGAGAAATAAATCCTGTCTGAACGAAGCTTCGCTCGGTCTGAGTCTGATGGAGGGGAACTGCTGCCAGGAAACATTTTCAACAACCTGAACCAGAGAGACAACAGAAAGAGGAGATGAGAAGACTCTATATATAGATTTGGCAGAAGTTGAACTTTGTGTATGTGTGTGTGTGTGTGTGTGTGTGTGTGCGTGTGTGTTTGTGTGTTTGTGTGGTCTGCTGAACACTCTCAGACCAGCACAATTATGCATCCAGTCGGATTTACAGCATATTGATTAAATTAGCATTTGTTCCACAACTTGAATATCAACTCATCCAAACACACATACACACACACACACACACACACACACACACACACACACACACACACCTTTGTAAGGACACTAATTGGCATAATGCATTCCCTGTCCCCTAACCCTAACCATAACCTAATTGTAACCTTTCCCCTAAAACTGAGTTTTAACCTTCAAAACAGACAAAAGTGCCAAAATGTCCTCACTTTACACAACTGTCCTCAGTCTGACAGTATAACACTTAAACTGGTTCTTGGAAAGGTAGCTGTACAAGAACACCCAAACACACACGATGAAAGTATCAGCTCTACAGAAACATTAAATCTGTGTTTAGAGTGTGACGTGCGCCTGGTTTGTTGGTGACTACACAAAAAAAAAAAAAAAAAATGGCAGCGGGTGACTCTCATCTGTCCACCCACTTCCCATTATTTCAGAAACACCCTGTAACGTTATTTACGCGGACTTCTTCTTCTGCCACTGTGAGACCAGAGCCCTCTGGCTTCCCTCTGTCAGTGATTAGAAAACTTTCCACTCCATTAATTCGTTGTAGCAACACAAGCAATTAAGCAGAAACACAAAGAACTCTCCATCCTGTTTGTTCTCTTGTTCTTCTTCAGGTACTGTTTCCTGTTTCCCCTCTCACATGAAAGAAATGTTTATAGGAAACCATCCTAAATGTATCTTCATATGTATACACCCATCAGCCACAACATTATGACCACTGACAAAAGAAGAAGATAACATTGACCATCTTGTGACAATTTAACGTTCTGATGGGAAACGTTTGAACGTGGCATTCATTCATGTGGATGTTACTTTGACATGTAGCACCCACCTAGATGAGACCAGGCACCCCCACCTCATAACATCCCTAAAATGATGCATGCTGACACAGACACACACAACTGTTTTGGAGGCACAAGCAAGACCTACACAATATTAGGAAGGTGGTCATAATGTTATGCTTGATCGGTTTATGTGCCTGGTGTTGGATCTTCTTTGAGTTTTCCAGGATTATCCTGCACCGTTTTTCAGACCGGAGTCGGCAGTTTTTCAGCTGACTAAGTGCGTTTAATTGGCAGAGCACCAGGAGCGTGTGAGATCCCTCGTTGTGTCTGTTCCTCTTAGCAAACGAGTGCACGGCAAAAGAAAGGGAGGCGATGAAAGTAAGCAAACCCAGAAAATCCCAATCTGCAAATATTTACACAGAAACGGAGTCATCTGGTGTAAATCCACATGATTTTGTAATCTTTGTGGCGTGTTTATTGGCGGCTTTTTTAGACACAGGAGCAGTCGTCCTTGGCTGGTGTTTGATGTTGGTTTGATGCGTCCAGGCCCTTACATCAAATAAAGTTTGTTTGAACCACCGTGTTCTGCAAGGAATCAAACAGGAAGAAGAAGAAGAGGCAGCCACGGGTGTTTAATTTATCCTTTTACAATATTTTTGAACAAATAGCGAGGAAAATATTTTATCAGAAAGGATTTTTTGAAAAGTGGCACAATATTTCTCTACATATCCCCTACACTTTATCTGATTTGACAAATTTATTTAATGTAATAGCTTATATAGCAGCCAGTATACAATCAGTGTGTTAAACCCATTTATTGATGATGAGAACCAAACCAAACCAAACATCATGACAAACATGCGCTAAAATACTCTAATAAGTCATATGGAGCTAAGGTTTAGTTTAATCAGAGAGAATCATGTCAATAAATCATAATTACTGACTTATAGAATACATGAAAGATGACAAACTTTATATAAAACACAAATATGAGAACGAGACATACAGGAAACATTTGAGGGGCAGTAACGTTAAAGGCAGTGGATTAAAATGTCAGCAGGATGTTGTCAAATCACAAGCTCTATCGGGCTTTGACTTCCCTCAAAATGCACGCGATGTGCAGCTCAATAATGCACCTGTGCAGACACAGACGAAGCACTGGAGCTGCTCCTGCTAATGTGCTGCACATGCAACATCAACAAGTGTAAAGATGATCCGGCTTGTTCCAGTGCATCACACGGATACTTGATCGGTTTGGGCTGGATTGAATTTGGAGGCCAGGTCAACACCTTGTGATGTTCTTCATGTTTTATTGAGTTGTTCCTCCGTGTATTTGAATTGCCTTAATTCTGATTTGGTGCATAATGGAAGGAAAAGGTATTGTTCATGACATATACACTATTTTCTGATAATCCCAAAGCGTAATTTGACAGAAAAGTTTTTACCTGGACAAGGTGGTGACATCTTACCTTACCTATACTTGTGTTGTTGTGAACCTCAGACTGCACACCTATCTAAATGCCTGGATGTTTTCTTGCTCTTCCTGTTTCAAAGAGGATGCGTTTGAATGTAACTTGTGTGGACAGGTGTTACAGAATCGTCTCCTCCGTACTCTGCACTTCAGAGTCAAACTTATCAAGTCCAAACTAAAAAGTACACAAGTTTGAAGTTTGCATACTTGGTATTTATAAACTTTTCCTTTCCTGTTCGTTCCCAGTCTCGTGACTTCTACACCCACCCAGGACCAGTGTGTTTGCCTGGACCTTGCTACAACAAGGTATATAACCAGTTAGCCTGTTCCTTAGGTCTGCCTTTGTCCACAGATGCATGGATAAAAACAACTCTAAACCATTTATTTGATTCATTCGTAAAATCGAAATACTGAGCAACCAAATCAGACACTCCAGTATGAAATATTTCGCATCCTTCCATATTTTTCTGTCTGCGTCATCGCTTCCTGTTGCTTTGTTTTTTTTCTGCTTCTTCCTTCAAATGAAAAGGCCATAAATTACAGTGTATCACCATAATTTTCTCAATTACTTCTCTTGAATTGCCTGAAATTTCCCAAGGCTCCGTCGACGTTGAAGCACTCCTGTCCTGAAATTAATTATCCCTGCCCATCTGCTCATCCTGGCAGGTTCAAAGCAAACAAAGTGATCGTTTGTAAAAACCTGTGAAACTGTGTGCCCACAAAGGGGCCCGAGGATTTGAGAAAACAGCTGAGAGTCAACCAGAAAGGGCGTAATTAATTTGACCTCCCTGGTATTCAGCAGAGGCTTCAACTGTTTTACTGCAGATGGTGAAGCGAAACCACAAAACGTATGGGCAGCAGATACCGCAGCCAAAAAGTTTGTGAAATGTTTTTAGAGGAGGACTTTGATTAATTCTATCAAGGGCTCATTGGTAGGCTCACAGTTTATTCTTTTTAACTCGCGCCCTTGGCTGAACTGAGATGAAAAATGTGCTGCAACAAGTCCACCGTTAGCAAGATAAACTGCAAAACTGGGAGTATAACAAACCTTAAATCAAAGGTCATTGCACTGAGCAGTGATTCTTACAGATTGGAACCAGTCGTCCATAGACACTGACCTGGGGCCAAGGGGTGAGTTTGCTGACATTTACATGTATCTGATCTGATCTGGATGCTGGGAAACACACAGAGGAAAGACTGAAGATGCACAAACATCTTTATGCTTGGTCTCATATGTGTTATATCTGTCATTCTGTCTCTACCAGGCCGGCCTCAAAGCAGATGGGTCCCTCCATATGAGGTGTCAAGTAAGTCCAAGTCTTTATTTTTGGTCAAGTCAAGTCCAAGTCACGTCCTGTAATAGATCAGGTCTAGTCCAAGTCAAGTAAAATCAAAATCCGAGTCAAGTAATAGTCAATAGTCAATATCAAGTCCAAGTCCTTTAATACATCATGGTCAAGTCCACATCATTCAAATCAAGTCCAAGTCAAGTCCAGTCAAGAAATAGATCAGGTCAAGTCCAGGTTAACTCCAAATAAAGTCAAGTCAAGTCATAGATCAGGTCTAGTCCAAGTCAAGGAAAATCAAATCCAAGTCAAGTCCTGTAATAGTCAATAGTCAAGTCCAAGTCAAGTACAGTCAAGTAATAGATCAGGTAAAGTCCAAGTAAACTCCAAATAAAGTCAAGTCAAGTCAATTCAAGTCAAGTCAAGTCACGTCCTGTAATAGACCAGGTCAGGTCCAAGTCAAGTAAATTCAAATCCAAGTCAAGTATAGTCAATAGTCAATAGTCAAGGCCAAGTCAAGGCCAAGTCAAGTCAAGTCAAGTCAAGTCAAGTCAAGCCCTGTAATACATCAAGGTCAAGTCCACGTCATTCAAGTCAAGTCATAGATCAGGTCATGTCCAAGTCAACTCCAAATAAAGTCAAGTCAATTCAAGTCAAATCAAATCAAGTCCAAGTCAAGTCCTGTAATAGAACAAGTCAAGTGAAGCCCTGTAATACATGAAGGTCAAGTCCACGTCATTCAAGTCAAGTCCAAGTCAGGTCCTGTAATAGGTCAAGTCAAGTCATAGATCAGGTGTAGTTCTAGTCAATTTATAGATCATATATTTGGCAGGATTTGCAGAGACATTCTGGACATAACTACAAATTGTGAACTGACTCGTCATGTGAGTGACTTCATCTGACATAAACCAAGAAAACGCTCTGACCTGAACCATCTTTGTTAGCTATGACCAACCTGAACACAGAACAGAAATGGTTTAAATCCCTTTTTATTCTATCTGAACCCTGACGCTGCCACTCAGTAGGTGTAACTGCAGTGGCTTTTACCTACTGTGACGTCATGTGCGCTACCGTAGAGCACATTCATTTCACTTGATTATATCAAATGAACATGCTCTGCAGCAAATGCTCATTTGACTTGATTATCGAAAGAGAACATGCTTCATTTGTTGTTGTTGTTTTTAGAATAATTGCTGAGGGATTGGAAAGAAGCATTAACTTGACTTGAGGCTGCATAAGAAGAGACGATCTAAGTTGGAAGTGACCTCAGTCTTTCTTGTTTTACTGCAGCACAGCTCTTATTTTGGGGTATTATCTCCTGAATTTTCAGAATTTTGATCCAGCTCTGGGCCACAACTGTGTTTGAGATGTATAAACCAATCGCAAACAGCTCCGAGGTTTGATGAATCTACATGTCTTTCACTATTTTGCTCGCAGAGAACATAACAACCAGTGGCACCATTTGTAACTCACATCTTAATGTGCACATTGTGATGAAACTGAATCTCTTCCTCCTCCCTCCCTCCTCCATTTGCTGCTGTAAAATTTAACATAATGCAGTTATCGCCATGGAGATCTCCTGGAGATGGACTCTCTCTGGACAATGTCAAGAGTCTGAGTAGCTCTGGCCGCGGAGCTGATTTAAAGCTGGAGAGGCTGCTAAGAGCCCAAGCAGATGGACTGGAGTCTGAAACGCCTACACTAGAATTTGGAAAGTCACATTCAAGGACAGAATTTTAATCTCAGCGGCTTTTGTGTTGACCAGAGAAAAGTGTGTTAGGAAACCATTATGCATTTAAACAAGAAAGACTGCACTATTTGCCGTTGAGATGCAAAATCCAGTCTTTTCAAATCAGAAATTCTCACAACTGACAAAATGTTCATTTGCATTTATTTTTGTCGGGAATCTGAGCTTTGGAATATTTAGTTACGGATTTCCTGCTGCAGTTTTAGGGAAGAATTGTAATCAGGGCAATCTTATTTTTTACGCTTGACACCATGGAATATGTACAAATCTGTTCACGGTGCTCAGCAATTCACAAGTCGATGAGACGATATGAAACACAACAGTATTTTTGTTTTGACAAGATGTGAAAGTGAGAGGGGGGGAAATACGGTTGTATTGTTTTCAGGCTGGATGGTAATTTATACCAGAACTAGAAAGGCGGCAGTGATTTCTCTTTATGTGTTGGTGAGCTGATTATTTTACCCTGAAATTGCAGCTGTAGAGAAAACAAAATGGCAATAAAATACCAACACAAACACAAAGACCGGTAGCTACCAAGAAAATGTGTTCTCTGAACCCATTTACGTTTAATAGCTACACAAAACCTCTGTTTGATTACAATTCGCAGGCCAAAGCTTATAGGACTCAATTGCTACTGCAAATATCATCACTTTCCAGGATATTTTGGCTCCACTTTAATACCGATGGATTGTGCAGTTTTTGGATTGTGCTCTAAAGCCGAGGTTTAGGACAGATTTAAAGACTTTAGAAATGACCTGCAGCACACTGTTTGGTACAGTTCAAGGTTCAGGGATGATCCAGGGAATCACCTGCTGGGCAAAGTACAGCTGGTGTGGTTGGATACAACTAAGGGAACAGTGAAACAAATCACCACTTTAGCTGTGTTATATCAGAATAATGGGCCAATTAGGGCTCCTCGGGTAACAATGTAAAGGAATTTTAAATCAGATTTAGAGTGGTGGAGTAAACCTTTGACAACCTGTTCAATAGGGAAATATTAGCTCTGAACTAAACATGTCAACTCTTCATCTTAGGGCTTCTTAAGATTAAATACATTTGACAACCATAGACAAACACTTAGACAACTTTGGGGGTGGGAGGAAACCAGAATGAGCAGAGAAAACCCACACAGACACAAGGAGAACATATGCAAACTCCACCCATAAAAAAAAACCCCGATCTGGACTCGAACCTGGACCTACAGAAAAACTTAAATAAATAAAAATATTCGCTTATATTTCCAGCAGATTTCACTCTCCACAGATGCACCGATCAGGCGTAACATTATGACCTAATGTAGGTCTCCCTTGTGTCTGTAAAACAGTTGTGACTCATCAGAGAATGGACATGGATTAGGGTTAGGCTTAGGGTTCACATGAATGAATGCCAGGTCCCACCAGAACACTGAATTATCACAAGATGGTCAATGTTATTTGCATCTCCTGTCAGTGGTGGTCATAATGTTGTGGCATATAACCACATATCAGATTTATTTAGCGTCAGGTTGCAGAAAGGAAATCTTGTAAGTGAAATTGCAATGTTTCCTTAACCCAGGAGCAGCTGTGTCCAGCTCTATCAATACACTTCTACTTTATGAGTTAACCACTCGTTATAATTATTGACATAATATGAAAACCAAACGAAAAAGAGATTTTCTCCGAGGACCCAGCTGCCTTTGAAAATGAAATGAAAAGACTCGCAATTCTAGTGTTTTTTTTAGTTTTTTTTTTTTTACTTCACCTTAAAGCCTTCCTCCAGAAGAAGATACTTTCCTCTGATTATAGCTGACATGTCTTAATTTATATATAGTGACCAATTTCAGCGCTTTTCTTAATCAGCAACGGACGTATTGAACTGTTGGTAACCATAGCAACAGTGCATCACTGTCATTATCTAACTATCATTTCGATTATTCTTCATATTCCTCTTACTTTAAGTCCAACGAGAGGGATATTTGGCTTGATATTTTTTTATTGGTTCTGCTCCTTTTTATAGTCCACTGTAATAAAGTATAATGGAATTAAATTAAAGTCTATTAATGGCCCTCTATGAGATAATAGAGCCGGGAGTGCGGGGCTGAAACATCTGTGAGCATGTTCTTGTAGCTGGGGGAGAACAGAGATGGAGACAGAGATTGAAAGAGAGAGGAGAATGAGAAGGAAATAAGGTCCAGTGCGTCCTAGAATAGAAAAAGAAAATCCATTTATTCTGAGAGGCCTGCAGGGCTGGAGGTAGCAGGAGTCCACCGTTACTACAGACACACACATGCACACACACAAACACACAAACCTCTCATCCCACTGGAGAAAATGAATTCTTTTCCTCCTTTTCCTCTTTTTTTTTTTTTACCCCTTTACCTTTTTTTTTTGCCTCTGTCAGCGCAACCGCCATAACTTCAACCCGGACACAAATCCCATCTCACACACAGAAACGCACACAAAAAAACACACACTGAGAGTCACTCACCTGGTCACCTGCCCCGGGGGTTGTGATGCTGTTTCCACTCTATGCAGGGGTCTCTGTTTCCTGTCCGCCCGGCCGCAGAGAATACGAGGCCATCAATAATCCTGGCGAGAGGCGAAGAGAGGAGGAATCAGGAATGAAGCAGCGCAGGGGAAACGGTACGAAAGTTAAAACGAGACAACGAGGAGAGGAAACAGGAGTAAATAAAAAAGACGGAGGTTTAAATTACAATACGTTGAAAGAATAAGAGGAGAGGTGGATATCACTAAAATGAAGAGGGAAACAGAGATAACGGGGAAGGACGGGGCGAAGAAAACAATGAGAGAATCGAATAAAGACGAGAGGAAAAACAAGAGGGGAGAGAAGTGCGCGGGAAAGGCGGCGGAGATTACAAAAATCTTGAGAGAGGAGATGAAAGGAGAGGAAATGATGAAAGCAGAACGGTGGAGAGAGGAGAGGTGAGGAGAGGAGAGGAGAGGAGAGGAAGCATGATGAAACAAGGAAGAAGACGAGACAAATGAAGATTTGAAGGTGTGAGGAAGGGAGAGAAAACGTGGGTGATGAGGAAATGAAGGAAAAAAAGAGAGAGAGAGGAAACCGGTAGAGATTATGTTCTCACCCAATGACCCAGTGAATGTAAAGTTCGGTTTGCGCGTAGACACACGTGTGCGTATCGGAGCTGGACGTCTGTGTGTAATGTTCAAATGAAAAATGTGATTTTACTTCACTAACTCTGTATCCGTTACTCTAATTATAAAATATGACTCCTCTGAGTGTCACCTTTCACTGGAGCACAAGATTATGATTGTTCGTTGAAGCGTTCAAAAGTTATGGCCTTTTTATTCAAAATGTGTCCAAATGGTACAATTTAGAAACGCCTGGTTATACCCTCAGACAAACGGGCAAAAGAAACTCAGGTTTGGTCATTTTTACTGCTATTCGACAAAATACACAACTGTGTCAGTCAGAAGGGAAGGGGTGGGATGAGGACACAGACCCTGGTTCTGGTAGGTAGGGGGTTTGGATTGAGGATACAGGACTGAACCATGACCCACACACCCAAACACAAAATCAAACTACCAGGAAGTTTCAGGCTGGAGTCGTGTATTATTATCATTTGGGCCGGCTTCATGATGGACAGATGGACATACACGTCGTTTTTTGAGTAGTTTACGACAAAATGGCGTCTGTTGGACAAGCTAGATGTCAACCATTAATCCTAGAAATATGCAAAACCTGAATATCGCAATAAAAATCTTGTAATGGAAACGCCTACATTTCAAAAAACCTCTCGAATATCTAAAACTAAAACATTTTTACGCTCTCATGAGGTGGTTTTTCAGACATATTTACATAAAAGTTTATTGCAAAAGTGCAACGGAAACACTTTTTATCACATTTCCCGCTCACCGGCATCAACAGAGATGACGCAGGGGGTCATGTGACCAGTTCATTTGAAGCCCGTCTACCTCAAAGTGACGTCTCGCATGATGAAAATGTTAGAGAATTGTGGGATATCGTAAGACGAGGCTTTTATTTTGGAAATGCAGTGATTAACACTGAATTACACCAACGTTCTGCTGGGAAACTTAGTGACTTTGGGATTTGTGTGGATATTATTTAGTATTTAGACACTTAGCATCCACCAAAGACCCCGACTGAGTCAACTCGGCCTCTGAAGCAGTTACGTCTGAAGAAGAGGCCCTCACATTTCTTTTCTTCAAGTGTCTTCATCATCCTTGCAGTCAAGGTCTAAAGCTGGTACTCACGAAGATAGAAATACACAGAACCACTCATGCAGACACAGACATGAATAAAAAAAAAAAAAAAAAAACGAGACAAAGGGTACATATCAGCTCCCCCTCATTACACTCCTTGCTGAGTTGATTCTCCTCCCCATTTCATTTTAAATCCTCTTCTCCTCTCCGTTCAATCTGCGTCTCTCATCCAAACTAATTTCTCCTCCTTCCTTTTTTTTCCTCCTTCCAACACGTCCTTCTGTCACCATCACCCTCCGCTATTTCATCCTCCTCTAATCCACCAACCTTCAAACCACCTCTGCACCTTCCTCCAAAGTCTAGAAATACTCTGAAATATCACCTGTCACCCGAACTTATAAAAAAAACAACACCAGAAAACTTTTGTGGCATGAGGAACGTTGAGGAACTGCAGCTCTGAACGACTGCTGCAGTTAATGTTGTACAATTAAAAAGAAAAAAAAAAAAAAAGATGAGGAACTTTAACAAGAAAAATACTGCAACAACATGATCTCCTCAATCACGTTTACTGGCTTTTTAGATCACCTTGCGGCCAACCTTTTTATTGCTGACCACACTGAAAGTCCAATTTGCCACCCACCACATACACGGCCTGACTGCAGCTCGAGACTGATCATTTCATTTATTTTCTGTTCCCTTCTGGCTTTGGCCTCTCATGGAGTCATGGAGTCCCCCCATTTTTTTTTTTTTTTTTTTTTTTCGAGGGGCACTTTGGAAATAATTACCCGTTTTGAAAAGAAAACGTTTGAGAGGATAAATGGAGTACAGCCATACCCCTAAAGATCTGGTAGAGGAGGGGAGATGGATAACGCAATCCTTTCCTAACAATAAAACCTGCATCTGTGAAGATTGTAGAAGGTACATTTTGATGATTTTGTAAAAACAAGACACACCTGACCTCTATCTCCTCATCAGCATCGCTTCAAATACTGGAGTTTGACGTGGTCTTTGCCCACTTCTTTAGCTGCTTCCCCACTTTGCGAACTTTCTCCTTTTAAACTTCTCTAGATACTTGTGTTTTTTAGTTTTCTTTTAGTTTGGACTGTAATTTAGATGAGTGTTATGAAGCTTTTGTTCCTGACTGAAGTTTATATCAGTTCCTCCAGTATTTGCATTAAGATCCTACCCAACCTCTAAACGTTCAACAGAGGGTCCCCTAGCGGGTCTGTGGAGGTACTGCAGGGGGGTTGCAAAATCTTTGGTTGATTAGAAATTTTATATTTACATAAATTTTCCCGACCACAAATTTAAATGTATTTAAATACACATTAACATGGATCCAACATATTTTAGTGAAGTCAGCACTTCACTCATTCAGTGATACAGCACACTGTTTCACACAGTGCACCACAGTAATCTTCTCCTGTTCAAGTCTCCTGTACACATTAGGCTCCGCCCCTATCGCTGCTGAGCCAATCACGAGCAGAAGAAGAAACTAACAGTGCAGCTCGCTCCCATAAACCAACCGAGGTCAAAATGTTTTGGTGATTCACTGACTCTGACTACATGTAGCTATGTTTAAAGGTAAAGGTATGTGTGTTTATGACTATTGCACGGCCACCCCACCTAAATTTGAATTGGTATTATTTGAATAGCTTAATATTGAATGCAATATGATAATAATAATAATGTGTATTTATAAATAGCACTAGGCCGCATTTAATGTAGAACACATATAGTAGGTCCCTACTTAATCTCTCCATCAGTTTGGGGTCCTCAGCCTGAAAACCATTTAAGACCCCTGATCTAAACATAAGAAAAGCATCACAAAAATATTTCATGAATATTAGAAAGAACGCACATCTGACAACCTGACGATTTGTAGATTTTTTCTGAATTCAACTTAAACCAGTGCATGATAAGAAAGAGTTGAGGGTTTAAGATTAACCCTGAAAATCTAGAGGTCATTGTGTAGGTCTCCCCTTGTGCCTCCAAAACAGCCGTGACTCATCAGAGAATGGACATGGACCTTCTGGGGGGGTGTCTCCTGTGGTGTCTGGTTAACAGGATGTTGTCAGTGGGGGGCTTTGTCTGGTCGGGTGAATTTAGAGGCCAAGTGAACTCATTGTGCAGTGTCATTGCTATGGGGTGTGGGCGCCTGGTCTGGTGTAGGTGGGGGGAATTTTCACAAGATGGTCAATGACATTCACTTTCTCCTGTGAGTGGTTTTAATGTTGTGGCAGATTGGTTGTATTTCTGGCACTTTGTCAAAAATGTTTTATTCAGAATGAAGTTTTTGTGGCATTTAAAAACAAATATTTTGACATTATTTTGTTTTGTGTCCATGTAAAGAGTTAAGTTGGCATATGATTTTCATTTTTATTTATTTATTTATAGCCGGGGCTTAAGAAGTATTGTCCATGTTAACACAGCAGGTGACAAACGCTGGCGATACATTAGCCTTTAGACTCAAAGGAGGGCAGGCGAGTTTAATAAATCTCAATCCTGCGAGGAGTCATAATAACCTGTTAAAAATGGCTGAAGTCCTGTCGTTTATCACGCCGCTGAACCACAGCGCCGATGCAATAATTTCCAATGAGAGTGACAGAGATATATACTCGAAATAGTCATCATCTTAGACTCAGACATGCACATAAAACCCCCAGAGAGGGGGAATTAGGGAAAAACGAGAACTATATACGGGCAATTTTCCTCATTACATTAGTGATATGAGGTAGTAGGAGATAGTGTTAGTAAAATGATTAACCATAAAACACAGGAGGGACTTGGATACACGGGAGAGAGACAGACGATCGTAGGGCCACTATATCCTGGACCTACTGACACATTGGAGACGGGGAGGAATTAGGTCAGGGCTCGAATGTGGAAGGTAATAGATGGATACAGCAGAGATTTATGTGCAGCACCTTCTCTCCAGAGAGAAATAGAGGGGCAGAGACAGAGGGAGAGGAAGAGAGATGGGAAGTTGGTATTGGAACTAAATCAGACTGTCAGTTGGTGCTGAATTCTTCCTGAGGCGACAGAGGGAGGAAGAGAGAGCGATAGAGAGAGAACTGGGACATGGAGAGGCAGAAGAATAATTATGGAGGAAGCAAAGAGGCTGAAAGAAAGATCAGGGTGGAGTTCATGGGGCAGAAAACAGCAAGAGTGAGGACACAGCGGAGATCAGGAGGCATTTAGAGGATGCGGCTTTCTCCATGATAGCAGAGGTGGAGGAGTTATTTTAGGCTACCAGGGCTCCAGAACTATATATATATATATATAAAAAAATCTCAAGACAATGTTCGGTGACAAGTAGCTGGAACACTTCCAGTAATGAACACAAAACTCTCCCGGCTGAACCTTCGGTACAAGTCGGAGGACTAGACTACGCACAAAAAATTCAACAACCACTTGGATGTTTCTTGGCGTCAAACACTTCTTGAACAGTGCTAAAGATCACAGTTCATAGGAATCAGGTATAACATTTAGCCATTTAATGCGCTGGAGTTGACGGACCTGGTGGTGCGTTCAAATCACACGACCAGTTTAAGACGACATGGCATCACTGAATCCCCGTTTCAGCTTTTGCAGAAAGTGCTTACTTCAAATGTACAATTATATACAAGTTTTTAAATTGGCATATCAACAGGCCAAGTAAAACTAGATTTAATATAAATAATTTTAATTTACTGACACATCAGGAAATGATGTGCCAAAGAGAAAGAAGCCAGAGATTCAGACTTATTGTTATTACTTATTGTTATACCTGGTAGTTTTGTGAATGGTTGTGCAAAAATGTGTGATGCATTTCCTGCATATTAATGGAAAATAGTCATAAATAGCTTTGTTATTTCCTAAATTTGTTTATAAGCTTTTGAAATTTACACTTTATATTTGCATTCTGAGTTATAAATATGGTTCATTGAACATGTTTGTTGTTTTCACAGTGAAAAATCTAACTCTTCATGGTTTTGATATAGCTGAGTGACATATTTGAGCGGTTTACATTGAACTTACTTGCATAAAATAAGAACCTGTGCAACCGTTTCAGCCCTTTCCACTGGTGTTTGTGACAATTTTTTTTCCCCATTCCCCAGAAAACGTAGCTGCATTATGAGCTAGCTATGCAGGAAGATAATCTCTTCTCAGTTATTAATCTCACCTGAAGCACTGATCAGTCTACCGTTAATACTTAACAAGCGGGAATTAATTCAAATGCCGGGAACCAAGCCGCCCTGTGTTGCCTCCAGATTTTTAATAACGATAACCGATGCATTATGAGTGGAGCCTGATAGAAATGTCAGTGGATCAATGCAGGTCAAGGTCTTCCATGTAAAACCACTCAAGTATTGATCAGTTTTACATGAGCTTATAGATGTAATCCAATACACTGCAACCCACCCCACAGCTTGACATTATCCAATTTTTAATACAGTGTCCGTGCGTCACGTGCATGTAATGTTGCAGTCTTAAGTATCCTGAACCATGGGTGGCTGACAATGACAGCAAGCCTTCACTGGACAGTCGCAGCGTTTACGGGCTGCTGTTGATGTGGCTCTTTTACACATCCACTCTTCCCATTATCGCAAATTGGCACTGAGGCACATTCGAACACAAAGGGGAAAAAAAGGTCACGGGGAGGAGAATTTAGATGGTTTCTCCTGCACTTTGGTGTCTCTGAGTGAAAAAGGAAACTGAAAAACACGAAACCTTGTTTGACATAGAAATGTATTTGCTTTACAGACGTTCTTTGACACGAGCTGCACACAGACAAGTCTGTGCGCTTTCTCCCACGGAGACACAATTATTTTGACACACACCCATGCTTGCATACACACACACACACAGTCTAGCACACTAATCAGTAATCAGTATTACACTTGCTGCCAGTGACTCTTATTGAAGGCTGTGTTAATGATGACTTAAACAAACAGTGTGTCTTTAGCTCCAGTCGATAGCTTTAAACAGCCACGAGTCACAGCACCCATTACAATTAGTCTAGAAGTATTAGAGTGGCTTCTATTACACACAGACATATATGTGTATGTGTGCGTGTGTGTGTGTTACTGACGTTGTGGGGACACACGTTGGTTCATGCAGTTGCACCGTGGGGACATGGCTTCTTTGTAGGGACACAAAGGACCTTTGAGATTACATTCAGACCACGGTCAGGGTAGAGTCCTCTGTAGTGGTGAAAACATCCGTGTGTCGCTTGTACTAATGAAGGTATTGAAATTGCCATTAATGGATGATGAGTCAACACTACAGTAGCGCAATTGGGTTTATGAAAGGCTCATTGCTTTCCATATTTCAGCCTTAAGCAATATAGATGTTTGTGTGTTCTCTCATTGGCAAATCCATTTAAAGCAGCTTCCAAAGGCCCGACAGGCTATAACTAATTCTCTGTAGCTGCTGGCCCACGAGGGTTACGGTGACACGCCGGGCTCTTGCAAAACAGTGGTCCAGTTAGTGTCAACCACCACTGATGTAATTCAAGGTGTATGGACACCAGAACATGTGTTACAGCTGACATTCCCAAACTACAACACCTGGCCAAAAAAAGTCACCACCAAAGAAACACTGTAATATTTCGTTGGACCACTCCGACCAATTTTCATAAATCCAGGTGGCGACGTTTTTTTGATAGTGTATTACCTTGCCTTCATAGCTGCCTATGCTCAGGGGCTGTTATTGAAGCCTCATAATTATTAGCATTAATGTTACTTGTAATGAAATTGAGCCTTTATTTTTGCAACTCTGTTTTCGTGTTATGCCGCTCGAGATCCGTGGTAACACACTGGAATACCGTTTCTTCATCGACCTGACCTTGTACTTCTTGTGGAAGCTAGAAAGTTCATATAGCATCAACAGTTTCCTTTCCAGGATCAAATGCACTTTGCACAAATCATGAAAATTGCATAATAATAATGCAATAATAACAGGTGATTGGTTTAGACGCTAAGAAGAACCTATGTTAGGCCTATGTTGTTTGATTTGTTTGAACAAGGCCTGTATTGGCTGCGTTGCAAAGAAAGAACTGATACAATCATGCTAGGCCTCAGTTCATTTACACCTTTATTTACCAACTTTATTTATATAGTGTCGATAACAATTCAAATTGTCTGTAGAGACTTTACAAAACCTCCTCTGAAACCCCCAAAACATGTGTAGGCAACACTGACAATTACAAAACTCCCTTTTGACTCATCTGCATGAGGCCGGCTGGGTAGAGACAGAAAAAGAGAGAAGACAGGAGCATGAGGTTCGAGATAAACATACATCTGTCATAGAAATTAGATAAGAAATTAGAGGACAGGTGGTCAGTGCATCATCTCTCATTGTCACCTGTGTCAGATCCAAGTTTTATCAAAAGTCCTAAGCCCAACCTTCAAAGTAGAGAAGGTCTCTTCCACACTAGAGGGGCCTGATAGCTGAAGGCTTTTGACTTGTCCCAGCAAAAAATGCAAGTGATGCAATTGTTGTTTAAACCAGGATTTCAATCCCTTTAAGTCACAACAGTTATGTAGAGTGAACACCTCAAGCAGTGTTTACACCAGTGCACTTCCTTCTGCGTCACACCAAAATGTCTGCTGTGAACCCAGTATATCAAGTTGAACATGAAGTGAATTTCTGAGGCAGCATGACTGAATGGAAAAAAAAAAATACCATTAGACTTTTTATCCATTTGCATCCACATATTTAAAAATGTTTTAAAGATGCGTGACATTCAAAAAGAAATTAAACTTCAGCAAAAACCAACAAACAGCTTGAGCTGGAAGAGTGGGTGTTTGTGGAGGTAAGAACGGAGACATGCTACAAAAGCCCCTCTGGCAGTTAAAATCAATTGCACAAAGTCAGAGACATATTTTTGTTGATTCATTCTGAAAACACCTTGAAGGTATGAAGCACGCCCAGGGAACGTCAGGCTTCCTTTAACCGTGACTGCAATCTTTTTCAAGATCTACGACTGTGTAGTTGTGGTAAGGTTAACTAGCTTTTAACTGTGGAGTTTATAGACGAAACCAAAAGGTCATTTGAAGGTTTTGTATTTATCAAATCTAATGCACTGCAATACAATTAAAAAGTAAAAAGAAGAAATGTCCCATTTATTCGGTAAATAGAAGTTCTTTAGCAAGGTTGGAGAATTATTCTGAATAACTTGGCACATTGTTTCTGTTGCGATTTTAAATGTGATTTTTGAACACTCTGAATGCAACGAGCGAAGTTCCATTTAGCTCCATTGTACTGAGAAAGCAGCACAAGCTCTCAGGCGATTATCTGAAAACCTTAAACCGCAAATTTAAATGAAAGTGTCTGCAGGACTGGTGTGATTCCAGAAGCCCTTAAAGGAAATCTCTACATCTGTGTGTGTGGATGCGATAAAGTTACAGAGCCGGAATGGTCTCAGTGCACTCAGTGTTTACTTGGCCTCCATTATCTTTTATTTGTAGGCTGATAGTGTCTCTTGGCAGGGAATAAATGGGCTGTAAATCAGAAATGTGTTTGTGCATGGGTATGAGGGAATTCACACATGCACAAACACAATAAATATGCATGTGGGGAACACAAATGCAAGCAGTGCTCTCTGTTTTATTTTATTGTTAAAATCAGAAAAAAATTAGCCTGATGCATCTATTAGCTGTGCAGAACGTGTACACAAATCCACTATGTGAATATGCACATTAGAAAATCAGTCATGGCAAGCTTCAGTCCTCAACACATTTGAATATGCTAATGTTTCCCCGTCACAAAAAGCGTTGACAAGCTGTTATTACATGATTCCAGTGGGTGCAGATAGAAAAGGGCTGAAAAGATATTAGAGGAGGCAGAACAAGAGGGAGGAGAGTAGCCTCAGACAGTTGCCGGGGAGATGTGTGCCTGCGTGCATCTATTTGACGGTGCTTGTATGTGCGGGTTCATAGTAATAATGCCAGTGGTGTTTTTCTGACTGCACACCACAATCTGAGATGCGCGGGGTCATACTGGTTATGATGGGGTTGGTCACGGGGGGCATCGAGGCATTCAAGGACTAAAACACTGATCACAACTCAACACAGCGGGAGGCTGTAGCTCTTAGACATTATTGTTGTTTTAAAAGAGAGAATCTGACAGAAGAAGTTCAGAAGTCACCAAATGCAAAGCCCAAGTGTTCATGATGGTGATGTGCAACTCTGCATTCCCACTGGCCTTGAGGTTGGAGTGCAACTCTGTTTGGACGGCGCGTAGCCTTTGGGTGTGGATAATTAAGATGAATGGCATGACTGGAAAGATCCTGCAGAAATCACCACTCATCTTACTGCACGTCTTTACCATTTAGTCTTTCTTTACCAGTCTAGTCCACAAGAACTTTCTTGAGGACCACTCATCCAAACAACCTCCCAGTCGACACTGCACATCCTTGGTTCACCTGCCATCACATTAACCTGTCAATGCTAAACTTTAGCTGAAGACCAACGCTAACTATAATGACACAAAAAACGTCAAGTTGCTGGCTTTGGTTTGGAATTTAGCATCTCATAATGCTGCAGTAATGTGAGGAACAGTTTTCATGCGAACTGAACCAGACATTGCAACATAATCAAATGGAAAGCGTGATGATAAAATAAACAGCGGACTGATACTAAATTTTATGTATAATACTACGTTTGTGTTGGGTCCTTTTAGGAAAGTTACTTAACTTGTTCTTGACTAAGATGTCGTGTCAACCATTGCGCATCCTTGGTTCCTTAGCAACACACCTGCCATACCATACTTGCATCCTCTGTGAATGTTAAACCTTGGCCATAATAAAGGCTGCACTTAAAATAAAGACTCAACGGTGGATGGTTTGGGTTGAGCACTCAGCATCTCACGCTGCTGCAGTAACATAAGGAACAATTTTCATGCAAACGGCTGCACAATCAATTAGAAACAGAAAAATTTAATGCCTAATACTAAGTTTGTGTTGACACTTTTTGGGAATGTTTCTATGGGTGAAATGGGTTCTAACTTCTGTGGTTGGCTAATCTGAGACATTGCTGTGAAGCGAAGATTTCATCAACCCTCTGGGGCTCCTACTGGTCTAGAGGGGATCCATGCCATTGCTCGACTTCTTCGATTATTGTGAACGCATAAACGAAAACACAATTTCCACAAAATATGATGAATGGTCATCCAAGCAACTTCGGTGTTTAATTTACTTGGATTCCCAACAATATACCCGCCAAATGTGAACAGAATCAGAGAAATGGTTGGTAAGAAAAGCGAATAACGGACACACAGATCCTTTCTTTTGTTAGTAAGACTTCACAGAACTGTTTAATTAACATAAATACAAATAAGTCATACGTTATCCAGTGAGAATACTCTAAAATAAAACTAAAAACAAAGTGAATCGACTGTTGAAGAGAAAGAATTTGGGCCTTGACACTTGACACCTAGAAACGTATTATACCATTTACAAGCGGCTCTATTACATGTCAATCTCGGAGCTAGCAGCCCAAATCACTGATATTAAAGCAGTCAAACACGTTCTTTTTACAGAATACTTGTACAGCCTTTTAGCCCAGTAGTTTTGATGTCCAAATTATTAAACTGTCTTCTCGGTCTTACTCTTATTTGGCGTCTGAATCAAGCCTAGACTCATTAAAATGAGCTGCACTTGGTGTCATCTTTGTGTTACTGACACTCAATTAAATGTCGCGTGCGGCGTCTGAAGACTGAGAGGTAAATGGGATTCTTTTAAGTTTTTACAGAAGATGTTGAATTAATCCTGTTCACTTCCAGTTTTGACCAGTTTGCTTTTTTCCCAAAGGACTTTGGTGTTTTTATATTCAATGGGAGAAATGAATATTCTGATGCAAACCCAACCAAACTGGATCCATCTGAAAAGTAGCAGCTTATCATTCTCTTTTTTGTGTGTTTGTTAAAGGATTTCTAAATATTTCAAGAGTAAGCACACCCACATACACCTGATAATAACCCTGTTTGATCTTCCGGTTTGTATTCTTACCTGTGCAATGCTTCACTACCGTCCAAAAAAAACTCACCTGACCACACCCTACTGAGGAAGTTCCCCTTTAAGACAAGAAAAGGATCAGTTAAGGTACGAGTGTGGCTCACTGGCAATAGTGTAAGAGTCTCAACAGTGTCTGTCGGTACATCATGTTGATTGAACTTGATGCCAACATGTCACCACATCTGGTGGAAGTCTCAGACACGAATAATGACAAAGTAGTTGCCAGTGGCTTATTCCTCCATGGTGTCTTGGCATAAAATACAGCAGACGACATTTATCATACATTTTCTTGGTTGATAAGATAAACACTGTATTTATTTCTTTGTAATGTAAATATATCACAGTTCGCTCACTGTTACATTACATTTCTCAAATCACGCCCATTCATTTCTTATGTGTAATTTTTCAGACGAACATATAGAAAATCTCATCTTTCCACCTCCTTTGTGTCAGGTGCATCGCACAGCGGTGAAGGTCAAATGACAATTTGAGGGAAGAAGCAACAATAAAAGGAGAGGAATGAATACACCTCCCATTTGCTGGTCATTTTGTAAAGGTCAGTGGGAAAAAAAAAAAATGTGAAAAATCTACTGGGAATGAGGAACTTCAAATGGCAGTGGTAGGAGGAAAAACTTAAAAACATTAAATTTGGAAATGTGTTCTTTTGTCGGAGCTTTGACATATTCTCCTTAACTGTTGGTGTACGATTTGTAGGTTTTGTAAATATTCAAGCTCAAGACTAAATTTATATTGTTTTAAGTCTAATAATCAAATACATCCTGAGACACTTTTGAGCCACATTCAGCTGGTGTGGTGTAGAGGTCTCTGATACTTCTCAATACATCTCAGTTATTTACATTAAAACACTTGTTTAAGCTTCTATTACACCTACAACATCATATATTTAAGCTGCAGCTCTGGCCTTGAGTCTTAAATGTTCAAATTTGATAATTAGGAATTTATGTGAACTGCTGAAAAACATGACAAATAACGTGTTGCGCTTCAGAGTAAATATTTTGGCAACTCCTTTGCCGGCCACTAGATAGTAAATAAATCTCACAAGACAGATAATCATCAAAGAGCACCTTGATACCTGAGAGCAACTTTCTGATGTCGGAAAACAAGGGTAAGAAACTCAACGTTTAAAATACAGATAGCTTCAGATCGTGTGACGAGCACCGAGGGAAAGGGTCTCGACAGCTGAACCTCTCAAGGTCGTTCTCTGATGTCTTCAATATTAATGACCGGCTTTATGTTAATGCTCCGATAAAAGAGTCTGCGCTGCAGGTGTCGATCCGGAGCTGCTCCCTTAACCTCCACCGTCACAAGTACGACTACTTGAGCACAGAACTCGGGAAGAGTGATCACTAGAAGGGATGGAGGACTGTGGGGTCAAACACACTCTACAGTTGTACGATGGAATAAGGTGTTCCACATCTGAACTATGCAAAGATACAAAAACATAAAAGATAGCCCAATACAAGGGTGATAAATAGTAACTACTACTATTAACTACTATGTTGTTTAGAAGTGATTTAAAATCTCTTTATTGTGATTGCATTGAGAGCAACACAGCGAAATTTATAAAGGGCTCTCCCAGAGATACTTTTACTCATGCACACGCATTCTCAAATACGCAGATGTAAAATTGATTTGGTAAAATAAATAATAAAAACTTAATGAGCATGAAGATATTAAAGATATTTTCTCTGATTTTCATGGACAGCTGAGGGGTAGAAGCTGTTTCTCAGTCTTGTGAAGCTGCACTTCATGGTCCTACACAACTCCCCAAAGGGGTAGCAATGTGAAGACAGGATGGAACGGCTGATGATTATTATGAATTATTAAAATTAAAATACACTGATCAGCCACAACATTATGACCACTTGGATAACATCGTCCATCTTGTGACAGTTCAGTGTTCTGCTGTTAAAGTTTTGGACCAGACATTCATTCATGTGGATGTTACTCAGACTTGTAGCACCCACCTAGACCAGACCAGACACCTCCACCCTATAGTAATGACACTCTTTGATGGCAGCAGTCGTCCCCAGCAGGATGCAGCCTGACACAGACACACACACACACACACAAAAGAAAAAAAAAAAAACAGTTTCAACTCAAAAAACATGAAGAACAGCACAAGGTGTTGACCTGGCCTCCAAATTCACTAGATCCCAAACTGATCAAGTATCTGTAGGATGATCCACTATAGAGCCCCCCCTCCCCTCACATGGGAGGCATGGAGGCAGAATGTAGACACACACAATATTAGAAAGGTGGTCATAATGTTTTGTCTGATCAGCGTATGAACACCATCTTCTAAGAGTTTATATTGATGAGAGACAACTTTAACAGTGCTTTGAGATTTTATAAAAATGATACATAAGACTCTTAATCATGCTTAATAGTTATGTTGTGTGATTCTTTTGGGGGGAAATTAAGAAAACTAGAATCAACTCAAAATTAATTTACTGACACAAAATAATATTATATATTAGTTTTGAATGTTTCACAAGTGGAATCACTCATACAGTGCACATCATGAAGATTTTGACTTATATTCACAATAATCAACAATTATTAGTTAGTGGGATAATGTGTTTTTACATTTAACATTGTGACAGAGTTTCTGAATATCGTAACTCGTAATGAGTTTGTTCTTTGAAATATTCTGCTTTCTGTAACCTCATAACAACGTTTTGCACGCGGGTGAAATGGCTGTTTGGAAAAAAAATATCTTGGGTTCTCTGCAGGTTTACAGCCTCTGTTGGACACACCTTTTAGTCATCAGCCATTCAACCTTTTCACTTTTTTTTATTTATGTAAAAGGCAGCATCATACAAGGCGTGCCTCTTTAATTACTGGCCGCGCCTCATAAGCAAAGACAACTTTTGCGTTAAAAAAGCAGAGGTTCATTAGCAGGAAGTCGCCCTCAAAGCATCAAAGAAAGTGTTAAAATGCATAGTTCAACTTCAAGGAAGTTCCTTTTAATTTTGTCAGATGTATGTAAAAACTTGCATCATGACAGGGTTATGTTTTATTACTCTAGTCAGAAGCACTTTTCATTGATTAAAGTTCTGCATTCCTGGCAACTGCAGCCTCTTTACCGCCAGACACCACAGGACCAGACTGTTTATTCTCACTGAATCATAAAGTTTAGATTTTTTTAAAAAAGAGAGAGATGAAGAGTTGAATAGAAAATAAAAATAATAATAAAAGAGAAGCCAATAATGACCTGACCTCTCAAGACTAAAACATCCAAATGTCAACTAACAATGACGGCAGGAGGATACAATGAGGCTCACACAATAACAAAAAAAAGGACATGAATAGGCGGCTGGGTTCTTCTCTACCGGCCCGAAAGGTCAGAAACCACTTAATATATGTTGCCCTGATGTCAGAATAGAGGTACATGTGATAAATATTTGAAAATACAGACACCACAAAGTGATGCTACACACACACACACACACACACACCTGCATGGAGACTTCAGCCCCATTCAACTATATGGTTAAATGTCATTACAGCTGACAGTCTGAGTGTGCAGAAGGGCAGCCAGTCATTTACTGGAGGGTGCTTATTGTGAAGTGTATGATGGCTGTTAACGGACCGAGCAGACAGACACACAGAGAGACAGACAGACAGACAGACAGACAGACGTCCAGGCATCCCAGCAGACTGCACTGTAGCCAAGAGCACAGAAAGCTGGTTTTTAGATTGAGGGCTTCAACTATTCAGCGATTTAGTTTTTGACCAACAGTCCTCACAAACAGCCTCATCGAGAAGCTTTTAATGGACAAACTGTGCACGAACTGAGCGAGAGCGAGATTTCTGCAAAAAGAAAAACACACTCAGGTGCAGAATACCGCTGCAGATAAAGGTTAACACACACACACTCACACACACACACACACACACACACACACACACACACACACACACACACACACACACACACATACACACACAGGAAGCTGAGCGAAGAAGCAGATTTCTGGTGAAGACAAAAGCAGAAATAAGCAGAATATTAACACAACAAAACTACTTTATGAACTGACAAAGAAAGGCCAGAATGTTCTGACTTAAATATGATTTGTATTATTATTATTATTGTTATTTTTATTTTTTATTTTTTACTTTTTACAATAGACTGAGCCCAGATGTGGACAATAAACGAGCAGTGGTCTCGTTTTGTGTCTCACTGGTGCTCTGTCATGGCTCATTTATCTTATCTGTTAAAAAAAATAAAATAAAAAATAGCTGCTGTCGAAAAAGCCACATCAGCTGGAGGTGATCAGAGTAATCAAGATGGTGAAGAGGGCAGCAACACCTGAGTGAAATCAGGACGATTGGCTCACACAGAAGTTTTTACTTTTCAGGTTTAACAGAACTGGAGAGTTAGAGGATCAACAGTAAAGGTTCATACTGTATGCTCAGTTAAACTGTCCTTTAACTTATATTATCTGGGCATCAACAGTTAGCATTAAGTTAGCACTTAAGTTTCCATTGAAGACGTGAGGATTGAGGTAAGAACCTGACATCACAGCCAACGGAGTCTCCATGGTTACGGCAAAAAGTGACAGTTGATCATGGAGATTAGCAGCATTAGTTTGAATCATAGGCTTTAATAGCGACTAAATTGTAAAATTAATTTAAAAAATGGCGAACAGCTGTTGCTCTATTGAATTGTACAAATATATTAGAAAAGCAGATATGTTTTTACAGATATCTGCCAAAGAGAAGTAAATGAATCACTGCATTAGAAGAAACAACTGGAATCCAGGCACAGAAACCTGGTGTTGTGGTTCACATTTAGTGTCAGGTGATATTAATTCATTCAGTATAGTATGGCTAACGTTACTTCTCAGTAAAGCTCTTAGCGTTAGCATCTTTTATTTAGCTACATTTATCATAACTGAAATGAACTAAAATTAACTTAAACTAACTGAAACTGAAACTAATCCACTTCTCCAAATAATGGGCTACTCTAGTACAAAGCCTTTGGAGCTGCTTTTTATAAAGCACCAAGAGGTCATACTTTAGTATAAGTAGAATATTTCCTGGAGTTGAAATCGGGTCCATGTAAATATCAAGAGAACTGATTTCTGGCCACATTTCAATGTCCATGCGGCATTTGTTATTTGATAGTTTGTATGGATAATTGCCGAGTCCAATTTACCTTAATTTGATCTGATAATCCACATTTTTCCCAGTTTCGCTGTATTTATTGATACATTTCACCATGCATTTCACGTGCAGATAGTGAAGCGCAACTTTTTCCAGAAGCTGGTTGCAGAAACAAAAGAAGCAGGTTGATTTCAAACAGCTGAACACGTCCTTCCGCATGTAAACAGAAATGTAGGATACAAATTCTTTTGTAGTTTTTTGCCTTCACAGGAATATCGTCATTCTGGATTAAGTGCAAAAAGTGTCATTATGGACAGCTCTCAAACACAGTAACATTTCAGTTTTTGTCATAGTTTACTCGACCCAGGGAAGAGCATGACGTCTATGAGCTCACAGCAACACAACGAAGACATAAAACTTAGTGACTCTAGTTCGAAACTGTTTTGCACCCGTGTGCATACGTGCACTGATAATAAAAAGACGGTTCTGGTCTAGAAACCTTTATTTAACCAGTGTGTAGGTGGTACAGAATAGAAAAATATCTCTGTTAAAGGGCAGCCTGCATAATGCATCTTATAATGCATTGTTCAACGGCAACAGCAGCAGACACAACAAATGAGGAGGGAAACACCGCTCACCCCCCCACCCCATCTCCGTGCTGCATCCACACCTCTCTAATTTGATCTCGACGTTACAGGCAAACCTCCCAACTTGTTCTGTGCAGCCTGAAGCCAAATCAAAAAGTTCCACATCATTAACAGCGGAAGGTTGCTATACTGTTAACGAGAGGCCCAATTAGCCTTTGCTAACATAAACAGACTCAGAGGAACGTTTTCCCTCCCGTGTAAAATTTGTTGACCCATTGCCAAGTTTGAAAAAAAGATGGAAACTAGTCTGGAAGAGAGATAATAGATGGAGCAAATACGGCCAAGATATTTCCAGAATTATTAATATGATTTTATTACAGAAAGACAGTTTACGATTAAAAGTTTTTGTGGCCTTCGGAAATTTTCAACATTTTTACATGAAAATTAGCCAAAACATCTGAAAGTAGAAAGAAATATTCTAATTGTGTTTTTTTTGCCTCAGGAAAATTACCCAATGATACACATCTGTGAAGATAAAAAGTATGTGAACCCTTGTTTTCAGTATCTGGTGCGACCGCTTTGTGCAGCAATAAAAGCAACTAAACATTTCCGGTAACTGCTGATCAGTCGTGTGCAGCGACTTGGAGCAACGTTAGCTCATTCCAAGGTTATGTTTCTTCCCTTCTCGAATAGTAGCTGCTCATTTATCAGTACAAATATTGATATATATGTATATAAATATACAAAATCTGAGATGAGGTCATTCTTAATTTGTTGAAAGCGTTCGTATTATGCTGACTAGTGGTGCAGAAAATTAGTGGAAAATCTGTATTTGAGAGTAGGGACACACAAAACTGACAAAAACATTGCATTTGAACAACCTGCTGGCCATTGACTACAGTCCACAGGCAGCTTGCACATCTTGTACACCTGTGGGAACTCCTCATGTCAGCAGGTGTCAGTAGTTTGTGTTCTTATTGAAAATCATAATTCTTTTAGTGGCAACACTGGCTGAGACAGAACTGGTTTCTCTTGAATCATGGTGATAAGTTTTTCTATCATTCTAAAAGATCATCTGGTTGTGGAAATATTTATCTGAATCTAAATGAATCTGAATGATAGAACGGCCTTATCGAGCACTCGTTCTCCCAGATGAAGAGCCAATCAGGGAGATCTCTCTGACTGGCTCGTTCAGTGCCAGTGGTTTGAGACACACTGTAAGAACTAGTGATGGCGATACTGATCCGACTTTGTGCAAATACACCCTTATGTGTCTGGTAAACCTAAAATAAAGTAGTGTATTTCAAATCATAGCTTCATAAAGAATACAAGACACCAGAGTCATTTATTTATTTATTTTCTCAAATTAAAGTATTTACACTTTAAAATATTACTTTAACAGTTAAAGAACATTTGTTGCGTTTAAACTTGAGAGTTGTGCTGACTGGTAGTGTACATATTGTACATATAAAATATTATTTATGATATATCTTTTCTAGTATATCATTTTCTAATAATTTCTTTCACCATGTCTGTTTTAATCCAGTTGCACTGTATAATTTAATGTCACTTAAAATCCACTGTAAATGATTCATTCTTTAGGAAACCTTACCTGAATAAATCTTTCTGCCTATGTGAGACTATCTCAGTGATACACATATTGTTAGTCCAAACTGAACTCATGCAGCTACTTGTTGAGGCATGTATTCATTTCGTGACTAATTTCATCACCAGACCAGTGCATTACCTCAAATGACTGAAGTATGACAAGTATCGATATTTTGATTTGAGAATCGATTTTAGAGCATAAAGGTCTGGTATAGGAGGCATCGATATTTCAGGATTGATCTGGACATCACTAGTAAAAACTGGGGCCACAGATGTTCAGCAATAGCCTGACACTCGCAGATAGACAACCGTTAGTTTAGTGCATCTTATAAAACATCTGCATAGGCTTGTATTTCCACATGAGCACAGGTATCACACGTTCGTCCAAATTTATGGTTTCACTTTGAAGTTCTTTCTCTCTGTTCGTCTTTTTCATAAGTCCTCGAAAAGTGCTGGAGGAGCTCTTCCTCACGTCCAGATGAAACACATAACGTAAACGCAGTTTATTTTCCAGGTGTCCGTGTCCAGACGTCAGTTACTGTGATGTGTTTACCTGCAGTGGTGACCCAGAGTCGACTAGAAAAAAAACCCACAACAAGGTGTAAGTAACAGGAGCCACGGGGGGCGGAGGGTGGAGAGGGGGGCAACTCTTCCATCAGAGCCTCCAGCCAGCGCCGAAAAACAACCTGCCTTCACCTCAAAGCCGTTACATTTAAAATTTATAAGCACCGCGGCATAATTTTGTTAAAATTAAAGACTTGAGGGACTGTGAGAACGGGAACGGAAAGAATGGATTGCAACTTTAGCTTTAGGCTTTTTTTTGTTTGCCTCATGCGGCGACACGTCACAAAAACGAATGGCCCTGCTGCTCTGATGCTGATACCCCCAACACACACACAAACACACACACAGACAGGTGACGACACCAAGTGGAGTTCAAACACACTTTGCCTGGTGCTGCCATTCCTCTTTTGCTGATGTTGCGTTTGTGTCAGACTTCCACCGGTTTAAATACAAATACGAGGTGTAAAGAATCACCTGAAGGCACCATTAGCCTGGGTCTCTGAGCTGTAGATTCAGTCTCTGCTCATCTTCAAAGACTTTATATGAACACCTGTACTATCACCTGTTCAATTGGCTCAGTCTAAATGTCTTTTTTTTTCCCTCTTCACACTCACTAAAGAAAATCAATCAATTTTTTAGTTTTCTTACGATCCAGCTGTGTCGACCTCATCCCAACCTGCCAATGGCAATTTGTCTGTGGCAGATGAACGAGAGCGACGTCCTCATTTTTAATCCCGCGCTGACGCCCTGACTGTTTTCAGAACAGACATTTTGCCTCGTCACAGCAGGGAAGACACGGGTCTACAAATGATGGCTGCATTCCACTTAACAGCAAGTCCTGCTTTTGTGCATGTGGTCACGGTTTACTGGGGCAGTGATTAACTCCACTTGTGTGTTTTGTTTTTTTTCTACTGACACAAGTCACAGTGTCTTCCCCTGATAAAGGGGTGAGTGCACCACCAGACCTGTCTGTGTAATTGAACATATTGGAAATGTACACTCACCAGCCACTTTATTAGGTACACCTTGCTAGTAAAAGGTTGGACCTCCTTTTACCTTCAGAACTGCCTTAACTCTTGGTGTCATACTTTCAACAAGGCGTTTTGAAACATTCCTCAGAGGTCCATTTTGGTCCATATTGACGTGACAGCGTCACACAGTTGCTGCAGATTTGTCGGCTGCACATCTATGATGAGAATCTCCCGTTCCACCACATCCCAAACGTTCCTCTATTGGATTGAGATCTGGTGACTGTGGAGGCCGTTGGAGTACAGTGAACTCATTGTCATGTTCCAGAAACCAGTTTGAGATGATATGAACTTTGTGACATGGTGCATTATCCTGCTGGAAGTAGCCGTAGAAGATGGACCACTGTGGTCATAAAGGGATGGACATGGTCAGCAACAATACTCAGGTAGACTGTGGCATTTAAACCATGCTCAGTTTGTACTAAGGGGCCCAAAGTTTGCCAAGAAAATATCCCCCACACCATCACACCACCACCACCAGCCTGAACCATTGATGCAAGGCAGGATGGATCCATGCTTTCATGTTGTTTATGCCAAATTCTAGTCCTGAAATCTAAATGTCGCAGCTGTCGAGACTCTTCAGACCAGGCGACGTTTTTCCAATCTTCTATTGTCCAGTGTTGGTGAGTCTGTGTGAACTGTAGTCTCAGTTTCCCGTTCTTAGGTGACAGGTTTTTTTTTTTCAATTCGACATAGATGTCTTCCTTTACTCCTCTTTCAAACCATCTGTCTTCTGACTATAACGTGGACGTTGTTGTCTTCAGAGGTGTTGCTCTGTTTTTTCTAGGGTACTTTGTGTTACTCAAAACATCTTCAGGAAACTGTACAAGTCCTTTGGATGTTTTCACCGACTTTTTACTTGGACAATATTTCTTCAAACGTCTGAAATCACTTCTGATTTAAAGTGTATTATCTTATTACGCAGCCTAAAACATCTGAATAGAAAGTACATCAACCTTTATTTAAAATGTTGTTGATGACCATATCAGACACAAATTTTCTTATCCCGATGTTTCACCTCTCAATCTGATCGTTTTTTAGTATTCTGATTATTACTGTGTTTAACTTCTCAACGACAGTTTGGTTATTGTGTTGCTGTGTAGCTTAACATTTACAGTAGACTGGATTGATGATGCGTCTCCCTGTCGCTTCATCCCAGTTTCATTCTGCATGACGACGGGCCCGAACACACAGCAAGAGTCGCCTATTTTCAGCCACAAGGAGTCCTTGAACAGATGGCGTGGTCTCCACCGAGCCCTGATCTTGACATCATGGAGTCGGTCCAGGATTACAAAAACAGACCGGATCTACAAAGACACCTACACCTAGCGAGAGCGCACTTCCACCAAGGATATACTTGAGACGTGGTCACAGAAAATTAATTTGACTTCACGCTGCTTGGAGTCAAGGTGTAGGACTGGTTTATTCTATGATTATATGACCATTTACTTCTACATTCCCTGTCAGGGAGAGCAGCGCAAACTCTTGGCCATCTGAAGCAGTGTGTTTCGAGGTCTCCTCCGAGGTCTATTAGAGGAGCCGAGGAAGAGAAAGAAAGGACGTAGCACCATTATTTTACACCGCTGGGTCAATGTCAAAGAGAGCTGCTGGCAAATTAAACAAGAAGAAAGGGAAGCGCTCTCAAAGTGTTTTAGGGCACTCTCAACCCCCTCCTTGCCAAAATTTATCTCTTCCACATTCTGTCTTTTTTCTTCTCTTTTAATCAACTCATTCTCTCTTATCCCCAAACTCTCACTTTATCTTGCTCTTCCTCCTCTTTATCTCTGCCTCCTTTCTGAAGGCTCGTCTGAAGCACGGCTAAGTCCCAGGAGACCGGAGACCTCTCCGTCTCCTTCTTTTTTTCTCACAATTTACAGTCAGCGAGCACAGCAGGCAGTGGAAGTTTTTCCAAAGAGCTTTGCTGTATTGTAACCAAAGATTTACCACAGCCGTGACTCACGATAACTGGAATAAGTGGAAATTATATGGACAGCACTGCAGCGGTGTCATCGGTTGGTTTCCGCAGCGTCGACGATTCCGCTTCTTCCAAGAAGAATCGTCGGGTGATTTCGCAGCTAAAAACGTTCAGGAGTCGAGGTGTCATCGCAGCGGTTTTACATTTCAATTATCACATTTTCATGTGTTAATTAAAGAAGCTGCAACGCTCATGGTACACTGACCCCAAGTGTATACACACGGGTTGATTTACATTTTTCTCCCTTTGTAATTCCTCATTTAACTCCTAAGCACAAGTAAAAAATGAAATGACTGTGTAAGGAGTTACAAGATATAATACACTTAAATATGACATTCGTTATCCAGTTCATAATGATGAACCAAGGCCTAGGTTTACAAAGATAAATCTATTTATATGCACAGGTTAACCCTAAAGGCCCCGACAAATCAAAATGATATTAAGATCCCTGATTTTGAATCAAAATCATAGTTGGATGCCAGACAGGAGAGTAAATTATGTAACCTTATGTACTCTGTCAATTTCAAAGCTAGTGGACTCTACCAAGCTTCAATTAACTTCTATACATTAAATTAGTTAAACTTAAACTCCATTATAATACATATATAAGGAATAAATTGATAGACCAATCAGGCATAACATTATGACCACCTTCCTAATATTGTGTAGATCTCTCTTGTGCCTCCAAAACAGTTGTGATTCATCAGAGAATGGACATGGGTCATTCTGGGGGTGTCCTGTGGTGTCTGGAAACACAATGTTGTTAGTGGGGGGTCTTTGAGTCCTGTGGGTTGAGGGGAGGGGCCTCTGTGGATCATCCCACAGATACTTGATCAGTTTAGGATCTAGCGAATTTGGAGGCCAGATCAACACCTTGTGCTGTTCTTCATGTTGTTGTTTTTTAAGTTGTTTCCTGAAGCGTTGTTGTTGTGTGCATCTGTGTTAGGCTGCATCCTTCTGCTGAGTGTCATTGCTATGAGGTGGGGGTGTCTGGTCTGGTTTAGGTGAGTGTTACGTGTCTAAGTTAGGGTGACCAGATGTTCTCTTCTTTTTTAGATCTAAAAATGTCTCAAACTTTAAAACATTCTCAAACTAGAGCCTGTAAACATGTTTACATCGATTTGCGTTACGTTTCTCTGTGTGTGTCCCCCACTAAAGGGTCTTCTTTTTCCCCGGACTCTAATCTAACTAACATCCAGATGAATGAATACCAGGTCCAAACGTTTCCGAGCAGAACACTGTATTGTCACAAGATGGTCAATTTTATTTATTTCCCCTGCCAGTGGTTTTAATGTTGTGGCTGATCACTGCATGTGTTGTGGTTTAAAAAAAATAATTAATAAATATAATGCAATTTGACATCTGATATATGTGAAAAAGTTAAATAATTCTTATACATCAGATGTTTACTGTTGCTTGTACGTCTGGTCCTTGTCAGAGCGCAGTGATAGAGATGCCACATAAAGGCGACGGTGCGTGGAGAAATAAACCCACAGCTCGCCAGAAGGCCAAAACCAAAACAAAAAACTGCGTCCGGGGAAAAGCTTTCATCAGGCCCCGCTCATAAAGATGATTTACAGCCATCTGGGGCGTCTGACCAAGGCTGAGGTGTGTGGCTTTTTTTTTTTTTTTTTTTTTTTGTGCATATGAGTGTCTGCGTATATGGTCGTGTTCGTGGGGTTTTAGCTGTGATCATAACTCAACAGGACGAGAGAAAAATTGGGAAGTGAGAACACATCAACATGTTTCAGCACCTGAATGGATTTTTAACGTGGCGACCAACGTGTCGTGGAAAATGACGGATGATTTGTTAGCCTGTGAAAAATCTTTGAACACACACACACAACCTAGGTCTTGTGTGTAACGTCAAGAAACGTGTTTTGAATAGTGAATAAAAATTATGTATCAAAACTTGGAAATCTACGGAGCCCCCTATGGAACAAAAAATGATGGGTAAAAAAAAAATAACTTTTACATGATCTCGCAAAAGTTCATCTTTTTTACACTAATAGCAATGTTGTGGGTAATTCAAGCTCAGAACGCAAATAAATGAAGTAAGACAAACGTTGTATATCGCGAGATCTTTTTTCAACCCCAATTTGCGAGATCTTGTGAAAGTTTGTGATTTCACAACTTTTTTTTTTTACCCCAATGTCCCTTAAGCGGCTCCGTAGAAAACAGCCTAACACTCTTCAGCTGCTTGTTAATTTGAAATGAATTAAATACTGAAAACAATGGTTGCGTTTCAGCATTTTGTAAAGGATTTTGCAAAAATGTGGAGTGACAAGCTGAAATATCTCCAAAGTGACAGCTGCTCAGTCGTAGTCTGGTCGACGATTCATTAAGCGGATGCAACAACAGATTAATTGCGACAATTAAAAGTTAATTTTTTAAAGTTTTATCCTTTTAAATGTGAACGTTTCCTTGTTTTCCTTCCCTTGGTTGAGTCACCTCGGTCTCTTGGAACTTGTATCAGCCGTTTTTCTTTATTTCCTGACAATCCAATTAATCACCAAAGCATAATTTTGTCTGATTAATAACTTTATACGAACTGTTGGTTGCAGTTATATTTAGACTGTAATAGAGTACAGAAAACTCCGCAAGGGTGCGTTGAATGATTAAATTTATGCTCTGCGTGTTTGAAACATCTTTCATACACGTCCAGTAATCTGGGAATAGAGGTACTTACTCAGCGGGACAGTTGCACTTTCCTGTTTATCATTTTCTTTAACGTGGCTGTCGCTTTCCAAATTTTCTTCAACTGCTTCCCAAATCTACCCGGCTCATGCAGGTGTTTGGCTGGTTAGTCAAAGAAAAAGTGTGCGTTGGTGCTGATCACTTTGCCCGGAGGAGGTGTGGGTTGTTTAGTTGTCAGGAGCCCCTGGCAGCTGATTTCGCTGATTAGCTCTCCTTCACGTAGAGGGGAGGAACACGGGAGTGAAATCACCAGCTGAGGTGTTTGGTTGCAATGAAAACCTGCGGACTTGTTAGTCCTCCAGCACATCTCCACTTACCCCTGTTACCACACAGCTCATTCACGCACACCTGCACCAAACAGGATGTGCACATTACAGCCGGATGCTCCGATTTCTGCTTCATCGTTTTATGTTCGGTGTGTTATGAGAATGGTTCTACATGCTTTATTTAGGCTGGTATCAGCAATAACTATACGATACTACTAAATACACCCTAATGTGTCTTGTAAACCTAAAAAAAAGTAGTGTATTTAAAATCACAAATTCATAAAGTATACAAGACATCAAAGTTATTTATTTATTTTAAACTCTCTAAATCAAGTATATTGATTTACTATATAGCTGAGCAAATACAACAACAGAAAAACCAACCTGTGTTCCTACATTACTTCGAATGACTCAAGTATCAAAAGTATCAATATTTTGATTTGAGAATTGATTTTAGAGCATAAAGACCTGGTATCAGAAGTATCGATAGTTCAGTATCGATCTGCACATCACTTATGTTAAGCTCTTTTTTCTTTTTAAACAGAGAGCAGTGTCTATAAGAAGTGCCAGCTCCGATATAATTATGTTCTTTGAGTTTCATTATGACACATTTGCAGATGGAAATATTCAAGAACATGCACTGGAGACCAATGTGCATTTTTGTCTGTATTTGTGTTCTAGTGAAGCGTCTTCAGCCAAAGTACACTTCTGACCAAGGAGGTGCACTATCGGGAGGTAACTTGTGAGGACCATTGACTGTTTATTCTATGGACAAACCCATCGTGACGTCACCCATTGGATTCTGAACCTTGAAAATGAAGCCCAAAGTGGGCGGAGCCCGTGGTCGCCATGTTGAATGAGCTTTACTCCGCCCACATTCAGATATTCCAAATATGGATGTAGGGGGTCGTGTTGGGGCGGAGCTGAAGCAGCCTGAACATTGAGACCCGCCCACCCATGGTGGTCTCTGGGGATTTGCTTCCTTTTGGATCCAGCCTCAAGTGGCCACTTGGTGGACTGCAGTTTTTTACACTTCTGCCTGGTCTCTCATCGTTCAGACTCGGATGTTGCCGCCTGGTGTGGACTTGGTAGCAGCTGATATCCCAGAATGCATTTCAAGTTCAAATTCAAATGTTCAAATTGCAGACTGTGTCCTCCTTTTCTTCAGAATCTAACTTGTCAAATCCAAACTTTGCTTAAATTGGTGCTCATACCATCTCACTGATCTGGAAGAATCTCAGAGTGCTCTTATTATTTTGATCGTCTTTTTCTTTTATTGTGAGAATTATGAAAGCAGCTAGCCTCTCATTAAACGGCCAGCATGAGTGGCAGAAACCAGACACTCCATCTATTACCCATCGACTTTGATTCACTCTCAGCATGTGGTGTTAAAGCAGAATATAGATGCATATTCTATATATAAGTTCTCATAGTTGGTAATTTAATGCTTATTTAGGCAACAAATACACTCCCATTTGTATCGTTAGTTCTTTTTATGTCCCTCAAAGCACAAACTCAACACTTTATTTATTTATTTTTAATCAAGGCAGAATTTACATTTTGCAAATTAGTTGAACTATACACGCACACAAATCATGGGCCTGTGATAACAATGAGCCAAAGGAGGTACTAAGATATGCTTAACATCATCTCAATCAGTGTGAAACAATCACATATCAGCCCATATTGTGGGAGACAGAGAGGCAGAAATCCTACTGACATTTGATTACATGTGATTGGATGAGTTTCCAGTGGAAAACGTGGCTGCTGCAGCAAATTAAAGCGGGAACGCGGCATTAAAAACGTACGCAGCCTAAAGTAACACATCCCGCACATAATGAACGACTTTCTCCGTCGCCCCTGTTTTATTTTCCGCCAGCATGCAAATGAGAACGACCGCATTTGCATGTCACCTGCCTAAACAAGCTGGAATTAGCGGAGACAATCAGAACACATGAGGAGTGAGAGATGAGATGTGAACAGCACCTCTCCCCAGGCTGTTAAATAATACAGCACCGTGGCTTTTTAAATAGAGTACGTAGCTGCTGGAAAACCAGCCGAGACGCTGACAGATATTTGTTCATTATGTTAAAGCGGCGATGACACGGGAAGCTGGCCGCAAAACACGACGGTTCACTCGCAGCGGGCGTCGTGACGGGAGCTGGCGTTACACGTTGATGTGTGTCATGTAAGTTGACAAGATCAGAATTCCCCGGAGAAGTTTCATCAACTCAGTTTGGTAATTTAAAGCGAAAGTGCACACTGAGTAGATTTTTTTATTACATTTTACACGTCACTCCTCCTTCTTTTTTTTTTACCTGCCATCACGGACCCTTCAATGGACATTCATTAGAGTGCATGAATCTGTATTTATGCTTTTGGCACCGCAGTGCGGGCGAGTGCTTTACTCATCAAGAAACCAATTCTTCTCATTTAAAATGGAGATCAAAAACCTCCGCACATACCAATGAGTTGTATTGCTGAATGTCACTTTACAACCATGCTGACCTAGATAAAGCCTTGGAGAAAAATGCTCTGCACCTCCAGACTGAAACCATGTTTCAGTTTTAATTAGAGGGGAGGACTTTATCTCCCTCTCAGCCCTTCTCTCTCTCACTCAGCTCCCCTCAGCCACCTGGCCGAGGCAGCAGCAGAATGCAAATTGGGTTCTGGGCTTTAATTGGACACTGTACATGCTGGGAAGGACCTGCACACTAACCTCACACACACACACGCACACACACAGGCCCTGCTGTCTTACACTGAAAGGTTGCGCTAGAGGATACTGAGAGAAGATAGCTGGACGAGTGAGGCTCTGCAAAGCTAAGCAAGTTGGCACCGATGCTTCATTTTGCCCTAAATTCTTCCTCATCCATTCAAAATTCAAAAAGTGTTGGACATGTTTAAAATGCAGTCAGCAGTTTCAGAACTTCTTAGACTTAGAAAGTTTTTTTTTTTAAAAAACGACTTTAAAAGGACAAATAGTTGTGACTTCATGTATGAAGTTGTCATTCAGTGTGTTTACTGTACATGCACATCTTAATGCACAGCTATGCTCTAAATTTGACTTTCTGTTCTCCCAGTTTATATGCAATGTACAAAATCAAATAACTGACGGGAACATGTCCTCCTCCTCCACACTAGGTGGCGATATGTGTCTTTTCAGCAGGTTAATACGGCCCCATTTCTGTTTGACTTATCATGTCATATAATAAAAAGTCATTCATGCAGCAGACCAACATTTCAAACAACAACCAGATGGATAATAGTTCAGCTTTTTTAATCTCATACATAGTTTGTGCACTACTTAAGATAACATGGCGCTATCCCTCAGGTGGTTCCTCTTACCCTGCTCTGTTTACCTTCTTCTTCTGTGACCACCTTTCTTGGATGTTTTTGTTCCTGGTCCGCCAATGCAGCAGTTGTGTCCAGTTAAAGTCAGATTAAGGTGTATAAATGACGGAGAAAATCGATTTCCAGTCACATAATCTATGAGTCTCAATCGGATAAGGAGAACTCTGATTTTAACATGTTTACATGCACCTAATTTGTCCAGTTAATTAAGGATTAAGGCAATAATTCTTTCTTTTTTTTCCACATGCACGTAAACATACTGACTGATTTACATTTAGTGCCATTCAGTGGCAGTGTTAGCTTTGCAACAACAAAAAGAAAACATCTAAAACTCACTATTGGATTTCCAGGCAATCAGTGGAGAAACAGTTGAGCACACAAAGCAAATCATCATATTAAGATGATGTTAAGTCGTTCCTTGAATGAAAATAGTAAAAATATGCAAATGGCCTCTTTCAGTGTGAGATGACTTACCTAAAAATAACAATAAAATAAGACCTTCACTGCAAAACTCTTCACACATCCCATTGTTTGGCTTTATACAGTGGGGTGAAAATGTGTTTCTCACATTTAAATGAACATCAAACAAATTTAAATAGTTGTCATAACTCAGCTGTGGTTTATCACACCTGAGTTCAGTTTCTGTAGCTACGCCCACTGAAGGGTGATGCTCTTTGATGGCGGGTTAAAACTTAATAATTAAAAACTGAATTTAGTTTCTTGGATTAATATTTAAATTAGTTTGATGATCTCAAACATGTAGGTGTGACAAAAAAGCAATAAATAAATTTAAATAAAACTTTTCACACCATTGTATTTATAATAGTATCATATCATTTTACATCTAAAGCTAATGCACAGATTATAAACCAAATGGCAAATGAAATAAACTGACTTAATAGTACGAAGCAAAGAGAAGTGATATGATCTTGTACTTGAGCAGCTGTTGTTGTTATTGTTGTTATTAGGTGAACCTATGAGATATTGTTGAACCCTGAGTACGAAGAGACGCTCCCTCTTATATCTTGGTTTCCAATCAAAAGGTCTCAGTCAAATAGAACCGAGGAAAAGCAGAAAGAGGAACCAGACCACTGTCGACTGTGGGTGGAAACGCACCGGAGGATCAAACCTTGGCCCACGTTTGGCCTCGGTGAGAGAAGCCTGAGATCATTTAGGCTGAAGTCAGCTCTATTTCGAAACTCTTAGGCAGCTGCTGGCTAGTTCAGACACATCGCTTTCTTTTTATTTATTTATTTTTTCACGAGTCTGGCGCGGGATTTCACCACAGTTTGGACAAACCATTTTGTCTGCTTGGATAAAATGCCAATCAAGCGCGTTTTAGGAAGTACGGAAAAAGTGCTTCAACATGGTATATTTATATGCATATAAATGTGTGTGTGTGTGTGTGTGTGTGTGTGTGTGTGTGTGTGTGTGTGTGTGTGTGTGTGGGAGACCTTTATTGGGAACTCTTACTTCCGAGGAGCCAGTTGCCTCCGTGAATTTAGAAGCTGACAGTGACAAACTGTTGTTTATTCTGCATTTGCGAGTGTGTGTGCACACGCGTGTGTGTGTTTGCTCTATCTCAGCTTATCGACGCACACCGCACCAGGAGACACACACACACACACACACACACTCGCACCCAGTGGGAGATGCTTCAAAGCGTGGCATCGCTGTCGGCTGTATTGCTTTGTGTTTCATGTGTCCTCTATTTTTCCACCCAGCACCCTCACTTCCCCACCCCAACCCCCCCATCCACCCTCCCCCCCAATTCTTTATTAATGGCCCAGATGTGGCAGCGGCACACGGGGAGCTCATTACTCCGAAGACAACACAAAGCAGTTGTTTCCATATTCAAACATTTTGGGAGGAGGTGCTTTCATGTAATATGTAACCGAAGCCGGCGCGCAGCTTCGAACGCTAACGACGCTGCTTGTTCGACAGTTTCCGCTCCATGTTTGATTAGGTGTGAAGGAGGAAGAGGAAGACGGTTCATGCATTATGTAACTTTGAGCCGTGCGAGAGTTTTCAGGCTTTGTATTTCAGCGAGGAGGAGGGAAAAGGAGGAGGAGAGAGGGTTAACCTGTGCAGGTGGGGAGGAGAGAAGTTAGTGGTGAATGGGGTGAGGACGGTGGAGGGGGGTGAGGATGGGGGAAGAAGAGGAGGAGAGGATGAGAACAAAACTGTGGCGAGGAAGAAAAGGAGGTGAAAGGTGAAGATACGAGGCATGAAGGACATGAAAGACGTGATGAGGACCAAGAGGTTAACTGTCACACAACCTCACGGACATTTTAGTCCATTTAGGCAAATTTTTCCTCTTCATTGGCTGACATTTTGGCTGTGTTAGTGCACATGGCACAATTTTTGTAACAAAGTCTACACAAATTTGAAAAAAAAAAAAAAATGTTTTCATTCTGATCCTTTTCCTCAGAGCAGAACAACTTCAACTTGCTCTTTGGTTGTCAAAGAAATGAAACAAGCCCCACACAGTTTGTGACAGGACTCCAACCAGGTGCATAAACTAACTGCAGTAAAAGAAGGGGCCCGTGTTTTTATTTTCTTGATAAAAGAGTGCATATGTGCCTTTTGTTGGGATTATTTTTTGATTTTTGTCTTGACGTGTGATAACCTACCATAGGTAGACGCAACTAACATTTTTAACATTCATAAACCACACTGTTGCATTCACATAATCAAATACAGAATGAGGTCCTAGATAGTGGGAAGGCCAAAAGCATCAGCCCCATTTAAGTTTACTTGCGTAGGGTTGATACATGTTGAGAAAGTAGCAATCAGCTGAACAATGAGGAGCTGTTCTGAAGTGATAAAAGTTACAAAGGAGGGAGTCACAGAGCTGCCAGGGTCAAGGAGACGAGACATGTGAGGTCTATGTCAGGGAGGAACAGGAAGGACTTTCTTTTCTTTCGATGGCGCTGTCCCAAGGGACTGGAGGACCTAAGAGACCAGGGGACAGGACCAACCCGTCCACCAACGATGGGAGAGTTAAATCTAAGCCATGACTCCTCCCCACCTGTAGCCAACCGATCATATTCATTTTGTTGAAACTGGTAATAATGGTGTGAAACAACTGAAAATCCTCCTTTTCTGGGACGTTAGCCAAGGTCGACTGAACAGATGAGGTCCATGCGCATGGATTATTATATTCCAAAATATGTTTGAATAAGCAGCTTAAATTGACAGCAAGAAGTCTTTGTAGTGTTTTTTTTTTTTTTTTTTTTTTGGAAGATTAACAAACACACTTTGAATACACAGACACATATAAACACACACAGACACAAACACACCTCATAATAGCTAAGTTCAATAACACAAGAACAAAAACGAATTAAATAAACATTTTATTCATAGGCCCTATAATGGGGAAATGTCACATTTTAGTGTTGACAACTAAAAATGACATATTTGGTAATTATTTTCATAAATTAATCCCTAATATTCCAGAAAGAATGATTTTATTGTGCCATGGCTGAGAGATAAAAAAAAATGTAGTTATAATGGAAGTCAATGGGACATAGTTGTCCACTAAGGTTATGAGAGGGTAGTAAATTTAAAATCTGATGCTTCACAAAAACTAATAATGCAGTCAAGTTAATATTTTAGATATTTTTGGTCATCTCCAAGACTGATCTAAAAAAAAATGCCCCAGTCCTCCAGCATTAGTTTTATGGAAAATAGTTAATTTTTCATGTTTTTTTTTTTCGTAAAAACAACAGTGACTTTGAGTAATTAAACTGGCATTTAAAGGGTTAAAATACCTCAAAATTATTGAATTTGTGGTGATTTTGTAAAGTGCTGAAGTGGTTTAAGAGATTTATGCAGAAAAAAACAGAAAAAAATATTAATCCATTAAGTTTTTGTAGCAGTTTTTGGACATGGACGTTTTTGTCTGCTGAGGTTACAAGAGGATGATAAATTAAAAACATGTCTGAGGGTTAAAAGCAACGGAGGAGATGATGGAGAGAAATAGAGGGAAACAAGGGTGAAGAAGATTTGATGGGACCAACAAAGAAGAGGAAAAAATATCGAGACCAAAAAAGAAAGGACAAGAAAAGGTGAGGAAATAGAAGTGATTATAAAAGAACGGGGCAATAGGAGACGCAGACAGTGGAGGACATGAGAAGACGACATGAAAAGGTGAAGAGGAAGGAGAAGAAGAAGAAACAATTGGGTCGAGGGGAAGAAAGAGGAGACAGGGTGTAAAGAAAAAGAGCAGGAGAAGAAATGAGACAAGGTGAAGGAGACCGGGAAGTGAAGACGGAAAGGGGGTGATGACTGGTTTGTTAAAGAGGAGGAGTAAAAGAAAAGAGGCTGGGGGGCAGAGACGGAGGTGAGGAAGAAAAATGAACTGGAAAAAAAAAAAAGAAGAAGCAGCGAACGAGACGAGAGCGTAGGAAGGAGAAAAAAACGAAAGAGAGGGATAAAGTGTGGGAAGGAGTGAAGAAGAGGAGAGGGAGGAAGTGAGGAAAAGGAGGAGGAGGTGGGCGTCAGGAGTCAGAGTCACTTTCATCACAGAAATTTGTCGCGTTGATCGGAGGTGTGAACCCAGCGAATCTGACAAATCTCGCTCACGAACCCGTCCAAAAAAACGAGGTGACTGTGTGTGTGTGTGTGTGTGTGTGTGTGTGTGTGTGGTTGTGTGTGTGTGTGTGTATAAGATACACCCAAGGGGACAGTCAACCTTTTCACCAAACTGTCTTTATCAGACTCTTGTTTTGGTTTGTGTCTACACTACATGATCTGCTGCTGACTACATCTATAAGGTCACACTTCCCGAATTATGGCAATTGGATCAGTGCACCCGGATCATGAGTTGCGGCTGCATCTGATTTCGCAATAAGAAGCTCCCTTACATGTCTGGAGCTACAGGCAAAACACAGCGACCGCCTCCGCATACGAGGGCGTTATCTACCTACGACTCACCACCAAGACGCCGACCCTGCAACACATTATTTGAGTTGTAACCATGGTAATGTATTAGGGCCTTGGCGCACCAAGCTCGTAATTGTCCGTCAGCCAATGTCAATGTCAGTGTCATGCATTTATCAGTACCAAGTACTCGGTGGTTCAGATTTGACAAGTTTGACTCTGAAGTACGGACTCTGGAGGAAAAAAAAAAGGACGGATGACGGTCATTCTGTAATTGGAAAAGCAGCATATTTGATGGCGTATAACTTCACAGTGCACTTGAGTCTGGGATACTGAACTGGCCAAAGTGTCACCTCGATTCTGGCTTATCCCCCCAAGTCCAAAGTGAAATCTGTCATAGGGTAGATAGAAGGGGGCTCTCTGAGGGTTGTGGAGTATTGTCGATGCACTGTGTGTGGCCTTTATTGGTTAAAGGTGGGTTTGCCAATCAGGCATAACATTAAGACCACCTTCTTAATATTGTGTAGGACTCTCTTGTGCCTCCAAAATAGTTGTGACTCATCAGAGAATGGACATGGACCTTTTGAGGGCGCCCTGTGGTGTCTGGAAATAGGATGTTGTTAGTTGGGTGATATGGGTTGACTGGAGGGGCCTCTGTGGATCATCCCACAGACACTTGATCAGTTTAGGATCTAGAGAATTTGGAGGCCTTTTGGAGATAGGTGTTCCTAAACCATTTTTGTGCAAAGAGTATCATAACTATGGGGTGGGGGTGCCTGGTCTGGTCTAGGTAGGTGCTAAGTAACACATGAATTGTCACAAGATGGTCAGTGTTATTCACTTCACCTGTCAGTGGCTGCAGTACCTTGTCTGTTTATGCCAACTTTTTTTTTTCAAGCTGTTGCTTGGTTTGCCTGTTTGATAGTGCACACAAGTTACCTCTTGATGTGTGTTTCATCAAACATTGCAGCAACCGCCCATGGAAAGTCCCAGGCACATCAAACTGACGTCAATGAGTGGCCACAAAGTAACGTTCATTCGGCACCTGTGTGAGAGGAGATATCACTCCATACCAGGAGATGGCAGTAGTCAGTATTCAATTTAAAAAAGAAACCAGAAGAGCAAAGATGACTGATATAAAAAATTGTTCTGAATCACACATCTGGTCGTCAGTTTTTGCAGATTGTCATGTCAATATGAAAATATTTAAGTATTTAAGGTTCAGATGAAATGAAACTTCAACACTTCCTCCTCCTTCTCTCAGCCTGCAGGTTTTTCCTTGAGTCTGCGTGCGCTTAATTGCAAGAGTGGAGTCAGGCGTGGGAGTGGCAGTACCAGCTGTCACCAATCCACAATCACCACTGCTACAACTACCAGACTCCCACTCCACCACACTGTTGCATAGTACACTGCAGTCGCCTGCTAATCACATTCCAGCCCCACAAAAACCTTTTACTGTGAACCTTTTTAATATCATCTGCAGACAGGTCTCCCACATCTAAATTCTGCCTTTGATCTGACTGTACAAACCCCGCCTGCTTCTCTTTTTGGCTCTGCATTGGATCCACTGGTCTACCAGGGGCTGAGAAGACTCGTGACCTCCAACCTTGCTCAGTAAAGTCCCTGATTACTGCCTTTTTTGGGGGGTTGTTGTGCTCTTCGGTTCACTTGCTGGCCCCTCGACTAGAGCTGCCTGTGTTCCTCCTGAACTTTTTGTCACTTCTAATTCAGCACTCCTGCAGAACACATGGTTGCACTTTCGTTTTATCACTCGATGCACAAGTACCGTTTGAAAGTCCCAGCCTTTACATGAGGTCTGGGACTTTACTTGAGCTGTTGCTAAGACAATCGACACCAGTCTACATTAGTTGACCATTTTCACAAGGTGTAATAGACAATCATGTGCCTGTGTGGCCACTCTTTCATGTGCCTGGGACTTTACATGAGCTGTTGATCAGATAATCAACTCTTTTCACTTCACCTGTGGGTGGTCATAAAGTTTTGGCCTATTGGAGGATTAGAAATGTGGTGTAAATCTGGACAATGACCTCACGCAGAGGCTCCTAACTCTTGGGTTGCAGCATAGACTACTACTGGGCCACCAACCATTGGAAAACGAGCACAAAAGTGGCTCAATGATAATTATATAACTTCACAGGCTTTTACAACCCATATTCGATTTTAAGTGGGCCACAGTCACTCATCACCACCTTTCAGCTTTCAACACTACGTGTAACCACAAGTGATTATTCTTCCCGTCCCAAGTAATTGGAGTGAAACGGTGAAACACAGAAATCAAGTTTTGGTTTCGGTTCAAACTCATTTCAGTGCTCAGCCTTCTCTTCGTTTTAGTGCTTTCGATGTACCTTTGAAATTCTTTTAAGAGTAAGGGCCTTGCTTCGTGCACAGAGGGACTGAGACAGGAAATATTTGTCCACAAACTGCTGCCTCCACAAAGTACATTATCGTCTAATGTAGTATTATATTTAGTAGTTCTCTTTTTTTAGAACTAAGGGGTCAAAACCTCTTCCACCAAATTTCCCAAAAGACAACATGTTTTTCTGTTCCTGCTATTCTAGGCTATTCAGCGTTTTATTGCACTCATTTTTTTAGTTTGAGTTCATCTTAGTTCAGGAAATGGGACCAGTTTTATATAAAATCTACAAAGCATCAAATTGTGTTTTTTCTTTCACTGATTAGTCTCATCTTGCAAAGGCTCCTTTGTTTATACCTTGTTTTGGTGGATTTTCTTTTGCTGTTCAGACTTTGTGTACCTGCCAGTGTGTGAACACGTGTCCAAGCGTGTGTGCATCCTGAGGTATGAGGCGACGCATCCTGCCATAATTTTGTCTTCAAATCAAATCTCCCTGTGATTAGCTCCGTCATGTTGAGGTTCAGAGTGATCTCAGTGGGCCTTTGTGTAATCAGAGAATAACTATATTCATGTGACGCTCGTCTCCAGGAGCTCAGGGTGCAGTCCCATCATGAGTGTGTGTGTGTGTGGAGAGATATTGTTGATGTTAATTAGGGTGACTATGGGCTGAGATGTTCCTGTGTAGCTGCACTTTATCACATTTGTGGGGATGGAAGGTAGTGACGATGACTTGAAATAGTTGTATTTGTGGTGCAGGAATTAAAATACAGCGAATGGTCAAAATAACAGAATTTTGTCAAACCTCTTTTTCTGCTTTTATGCACATTTCTATTTTCACTTCTATTAGTTATTAGAAGGAAGATTCATTCATCTAAGATTTGAAATTATATCTATCATGTACAAGTAACTGCAATAAATCCATCTTGAATATTTAATCCGTGTTTCAGCCGGAAATTTAACGGAAATTAGTGGCACCAGTTTCTGGTTATTACAGAAACAAGTCAAGCAAGTTTCTGATGGGTTTTACCCACATAGTTTCCTATTTAAACCTCAACTTCCCACCGGTTTCTCAGAGCTGAAGAAGCTTCTCGCATGAGTGGTGAAATGTCTTCTGGCCTGGATGACTGAGAACCTTCACAGACAATACATCTTGAAATAACGTAAATGATTTCTCACTCTGTCACATCTCCAATCAACACCTAACGGGACCGTCAGAAGATTAATTTGCAAATGGCGGATATTACATAGACAGCTATTATCTGATAAGGTTCATTAAGTACGCAGAATGTCATATTTTCAACATGTTTCCTGTGCACTCCAACACGCTCTTGTGTTGTTGATGGTACGGACAGGTGTTAATCTGTTTGATTAGGCAATTAGTGATGTTGAAGTCAAACTAATGGGTTCACAGGTGGGTGGGAAACTTGGTTTCGTTATGTGCCTGTCTGCACGATTTAGTGTGTTTGTTTGCTGGAGAGACTAAACACTAAGTGGAGATTTCTACTTAATTGATGCTAATTTGTGACCACACTGTGGACTGCTGCTAGTTAGCTCCTTATGCTAGCCGTATGAGAGATTCAGGCCTGGGAAACACTTACTGCACCAAACTGCTGAGAACCTACTGGATGTTTATGAACGTAGACAGAGCCTAAGGACGTGTTTCTTCACCACAGTGATGGGACACAGCTGAAGGAGGGTTCATGTCTATACTGAAGAGCATTCTGCATCCCAGGAACTGTTAGTACTGTTAAGACACTGTGAACTGGATTCAGATGAGCTCCAGCATAGACGCAATAACTGTTTGATACCATAGACTAATTAACTAAAAAATCTGTTCCAATCTTTTTTTGTTTGTTATTTTGATATGAAATTCAAAGTTTGGGACAACTTGGTCAAAATTGGTTGGGAACAAATGGGCTGCAGTGGTTTTGTTAATAAATGGGAGGCTCATAGCTGTATATGAAGCTAACCAGGTCTCTCTGCATCCTAGAAAGAGTCGTAACTGTTGCTATACACTCAACATAAATTTGATACTCCAGCTCCAGAGTAATTTTGAGGATTGTTATTGGTACTTCTAAAATTTTAATTTTCCACTGTTTTAATAAGAGTAGTGGACAGAACGCAACATAACAACATTTATTTTTTTATTTACCCTTTATTTAACCAGGAAAAGTCCCATTAAGATTAAAAATCTCTTTTTCAAGAAAGACCTGGCCAAGACAGGCAGCCGTGCATCCAAAACACACAACATAGAAACAACATAAACACGTGCAACAAGAAAACAATTCAAGCCACTTGATGATCATGCTAAAAGGAAAAAAGGCAATAACATTGAAAAAATAAATTCCAGGTTGTACATAAAATGTTTTGTAAAAGGATAGCTCATTAATCGTACGTTCACAATGTTCTTGTGCTTCTTGGCACTAAAATTTATAAGTTATTATGTCATTGGTTCAGCCTGCTTGAGATCAAATTGGGCTGAACTGCAAATGAGTCTGACACCCCTGAGTTAAACCCTCTCCAGATTTAAAGTGGTTCGCTCGAAGTCCGTCTCATTTTAAAGATTTCTCGTGGACGCTCCAGGCTCTGGCTGCCTCTTATGTATATTTCCCACCCCACATGTTTCAAAGTGAAAAACACTGATGTATATTTTTGCTGTGTGTACACTCCATTTCTGCACCCCAGGTTGCAGAAATGTAGATGGTGCCGATGGATGAGGTTGGACTACTGTTTGTAGAACTGTGGACCCAATAAATAAATAGATAAAACTTTTCTTTGTGTTGTTTACCTCCAGACCTGAATGTTCAGATTCATTTTTTAAATAAGCCTCAGTCATTTGCATCTTAGTCCTAATTTACACCAAAGAAAGAAGCACCATTTACACTCTTGCCACAAAATGAGAAAAACTTTTTAGAAAAATAAGCAAATAATAAGCAAATGTTGTTTCTAGCCCCTGGTTTATTAATGTTTCGCTCATTCTTGTTGTTCCCACTGCAACATGAGTCTGCTGTTTCCTTTACGCAGATGTTTCCTCTCTGAAGAGCATTCTTAGCTCCCATTACTGTGGATGAACATGCAGAGAGCAGAAGATGCAATGTCACATTTATTCACATTAGTGTCGACATAGCCTCTGGGACAGAATGACAAGAGGAAGGAATCAGACAGTGAGGTGCTGAAATCTCCCTGGAGACTGATAGAAAGAAATGGAGACAGTTTCTACTCGTTTCTCCCCATCTGACCCTTCCTTCACCCGTCTCCCGTCTCCCTCTTTCTGCTGCGCACAACACACACACACACACACTACGTCCGCACACATCATGGCACGTAGTCGCACATGGCCTGCAGCATGCTGGGTAAATACATGACAAGCACACAATAGAAACAGAGCGTGAGGGCTGCACACATGCCCCCCTCACACGCGGTTTTTGTTAGGAATTGTTTTCTGGGTGTCTGGATGCAGTTGTTGTGTTGCCAGCTGGTTTTGCTGGTTGCCAGGTTCCTGGCAGCTGACTGGCGCTTGTTTACAGCTGCGACCCAGAGCAGTTATTCCTCTGTGCTTGAATCACCACCTCTGCTGGCCTTCACGGAGCTCAATCAGAGAGGGAATCAGAAGTGCACTTGAACGCAGGGGCTTTATCAGAAGGCGCAGTGCTGGACTATACGCCTACTTGGTGCTTACGGCGAGTCACTGTAGTGCGGCGTGTCATCTGCATGTCGACACATGAGGTGCTCAGGTACAGTGTGGGATAGAATAGTGCAGGTCACCTGGAATAAAGAGGCTATGCACGTAAAAATGGAGAGATCTAAAAATAAACCACCAACATGAAAACTTGTAAACTATCAGCCGTCTGTGTAGACAGTTGTTTTGATTAGTGTGTGGCTCTGTTGTGTCACAGCTGTGTTAGATGAATAGCAGTACAGCTTTCTGTGCAGACACTGTGTGAGGTTCAAGTTAGATACCATTGTCCATGATTGTCCAAAATCTTCCTCGTTTTCTCTGTTTCGTTATTTGTCTTCTGATCCAGTTGAGGCTTAAAACTCAAATTACAGCTTCTGGACAGACCTCCCAGTATGAGAAGCACAGGACAAGGATAAAACTCCTTTTAAATAAAAAATGTTTATCACACTGTAATGCAAGTTCTTTCTTGTCTTACACAGCTTGAAAGGTACCAACATGTTTTGTTTATCAAGATTTGTGCATTTCTCAAGGTGTCTTAGTTGTGTTGCCGTGTTGATCGGCAGCCATAAGAACAGACATACATATTTGATGGATTTACTGTATATATATTGACCCACACATAACTGTGTACGCGTCATTGTGTGCACTACTACGGTTTTCAGGTTGCCATGCATTATTTATTTTTATGTATTTGTGGTGCCCTGAGGAGGGTTTTGATGACCTCCTTAAACGTCCACCACCGCTATCAGGCCACAGTTTAACCAAAGGGTTAAATCCTTTTAACCAACCATTTGTTTACCGATACTGTTAGTAAACTGAGATGAAGTCAATTGACACCACCAGTCAGGTGATTAATAGTTCAAATTATGATCTATATTTAAATTATATTTGTTAATTTGAATAACCATAAAAAATATTTTCTACGATACAACTGACCATACAATGTTAAAAAAAAACAAAAAACAAAAAAACACACAATGTTATCTGTTTCCCTGAATGTCATCTTTGCATATATTTATTTAGGATGCTAAACACTATATGAAAGGTATAGTGAACATTAAAGCCTTCACAACGTTAGCTGGAGGTAAAACAGAGGGAACTTGAGGTCAACACCGTCACTGTCAACTGTGAAAATGTCGTCTTGCTGTAGTTTTTTGCAGCCAAAACCGAAAACCCTAACTTGAAGTTTTGTCACATACCAGCCGCTGCCAGTCGCAGACGACTTTGTTTCTTACGTGATTAAAAGAAAGGATTGGAGTGAGACAATCATCAACAACAGTTGTGTTAGCAGCACATACTTCATATCAGTAATGTGTAATGTGTCAGTTTCAGCCTGGATAACGTTACCGGTTAGACTAAATTGTGAGCAAAATTACGTTATGTTGATCATTATTTGGGGGATCCTTGTTACAGGTTAATGCTAATGGATCGGTGGATCGGTGAATGTAGTTCCGTTTTCAAAATAAGAGTCAACTTTTTAAAGTAACACTCATGGTCTCAGAGACTGAGTGTGTTACTATATTCTCTAAAATATGCGTTTTCCTTCTTGCTAAAAAAGGTTCGCAGTCAGTTGAAGTATGCTAGATGCTAGATCTGTGCTAGATGTTTTGCCTCCAGCTAAGCCCCGCCCCTCGATAAACATCACACTGTTGACAAGCTATGAAGGGCTGTGTAAGGAGTTCTTTTTCTTTAATTACTTCTTTTCTTCAGACCTTTCTTTCAGCCTTGACGCCATAGCTTTTTAGTAAATTCACAGCCTTTCACATTTCAACCATTGCTCATCCACACAATTGTAACATGGTCTTTTGCTCAAGCCGACTCCTTCTTTCTACACTTACCTTTTCTCCGATCTTCGGGTTGTTCACACATGAATGGCAACTTGATTTTCTACCCTCTCTCTTTTTATCTCCATCCACCTCCTCCTCCTCCTCCTCCTCCCCTCCACTCTCCTCAGTCTTATAATCAAAAAAAGATGAAGGTGTTGCTCTAATCGACATTGTTGCCAATGAATCATTTAGCAGTGTTAGTCTAACATCCCTGATTCCAGGTCAGTGCGTCTCGCTACACTTCCCGCTGCCAAAGGGATTTAGCCTGGTTCGGCCTGTCTGCTAGTTGGCAACAGAGGCGGCAGAGACGCAGCACTGGCAGTCTGCAGCAAATGCCGAATGCTTCCTTTTAGCCCTGCTGTCCCCTGGGCACTGACCCTTGTGTGCAGGCATTTCCCCGCCGGAGCAGAGAACGCTTTCGGGGGTTGGATGTTTTTGAGGGAAGCGTACATTTACCCCTCAGCTTGGTTTGGGTCAGAAGAATGCTTTTGTGCAAATCTGATCTCCAGTTATTTGCTTTTACCTGCAAGCAAGAATCAGTTGTTGTGATTCCAGTTTTGATTATTTTTTTTTTTGTTGTTGTTGTTATGCTGCAGCACTATTGTGCTCTCTGGTTTTGCACACTGAAAGTTATTTCTCATTTTTTCCGACCGGCATTTATGTTTCAATCTTTTATATGGCTGTTAAAAAGTGACTTACAATGTGTGTTTTGTCAAATTGGCTTGTGTGTTGTACAAAGAGTAGGCGTAATCAACTGTAGCTTCAGCCAACATCTTTTTAGTCTGCGAGAATCTTGGTGTGTTGCATTGTTTCCTGCAGTATTGTTCGGAGCAATTGTCATTTTCTTTGTCTGCTTGTTTTGCAATTTTGTATCATTTATTCGTGTTTTTCTGGAAATATTCAGGGCCTAAAAACGTTTCAGAATTGTTCTTTGGATGAGTGAATTTGTATAAAGTAAAGATGGAGAACTAAATAATGAATGCACAACATGGGGAAACCAGATCATGAAATCATCTCCTTAAAGGACCTCCATCATAGTTATTTTGTGTACTCTGTATGTCGGCGCACATGGTTTGAGTCTCAGTGTGTCCTGAGTGTGATTTTGCAAGTGCGCAGCAGCCAGTAAAAGTAGGTCAGGAGAGAAGGGCTCCCTAGAAGACGACGTGAACTTGTCACCTTGAATTGTGTTAGAGGCTGCTGAGGGAAGAGAGAGGGAGAGACGGATGAGAGGAAGAGGCGGAGGAGGTGAGGTGAGGGGAGGTCTGGAAAGAATGGAAGAAAGAGCTGAGGAGGAGGAGGAGGAGGAGGAGGAGGAGGAGGTAGAAGGGGAGGGGACAAGCAACAAGAAAAAATGAATCATAGGTGAGGAGCAAAAAAAATAAATGTCACATGTGCATGTGTCCTCAATAGTTTCATTTGGTTCGAAGGTTTCATCAAAACTTAAGCCACAGTTTCATTTAAGTGTAGTGTGAGAAACAAAACTGATTTTGACAAGAATTCTCTTGAAAGTGAACAGTTTTCACACGTACACGTTCTTTGGTTAAGTTCACACCTGGCATCAACACGCCTCTCGAGGACAGCAATCAACTAGTTTGAGGACAGCTTTTTATAGGCCCCTTCACCTCTTGTAAACAATGTAATGTTTTTTTTTTTTTGCTTAACTGGAGGCAAAACATCTCTGTAAACGCCGGTTAACTTATTTCAATGGACTGTTTTTGCAAGAATTGACGAGCAAATTACATATTTTATATTAATATACTAATACTCAATTGTCTCTCTCCATTCCTTTCTTTTAATCACCAAAGTTGTCTATGACTGGCAGTGGCTGGTATGTGATAAAAGTTATTGTTTTGGATTTTCACTGTTGATAGTGACAGTGTTCTACCCTCTGTTTTGCCTCTGACGTCACAGTAGTGTAGGCCATGAAGGGGTCTATAGCACAGTATGTTACAGTATGCACATACTTAATAATACATAATAATAATACATAAAAATACTTAATTAAATATAGAGATAAGAACTGCGATCCAATCACAAGTGGTCAGTCTGGACACATTTAGAAACAGATTCTAATGCCAGCTGTGAATGGGCATATGTAAAGTGGTCCACTTGTACTTGAAACATACCCCCTCCATTCAATGTTATGTTCTTGGTGAATACTCATAGAACAATTAGAAATCAGTGAATTAATGTGGCTTGCACTGAAATGCGTTTATAATATTGCACATAGATTGTGTATTAAAAGATCATGTACTATATGTAACACCTTAAACCGGGTCATCACGACAGCACTACACCTCTTTTCACTTACCTCCGAAATGACCTTGGTCAGAGAGTAAACATGCAGCTAATAATAAAAGATGGGGGAAAAATACTAGCATGTGAGATCATGTGTTGTATCCTTTAATGACAAGATTCATGGTGACAGCTCCAAGGAGGGGAGAAAGGGGGGAGACTGAGACGATGAGTGGCAGATGCTCGGCTGGTATCAGCCGTGAACACACTGAGGGATATGGTCAAACTTTTCAGGAAGGAAATGCTCCGTGTTTATAGTATATAACAGGAGTCCCTGTGCATTGCTGAGTTGTTTTTATTTCCCCCATTTTGGCTATGAACATGGTAAATCCATTAACATGAAGGTCACAAGGTAATGGACATGCTATGTACAAGAGAGTTCAAATACTGCAGCTGTTCAGATGCAGGAAAAAAAGCATCCAAACCTTCAAGATCCTGCCACACAGGTACACTGCCCTGCTACATATATAACCCGATCAGGCATAACATTATGACCACCTGACTAATATTGTGCAGGTCTCCCTTGTGCCTCCAAACCTGTTGTGACTCATCAGAGAATGGACACGTGTCTTCTGAGGGTGTCCTGTGGTGTCTGGAGACAGAATGTTATTAGTGGGGGTCTTTAGGTCCTATGGGTGGAGGAGAGGGTCCTCTATAGATCATCCCACAGATACTTGATCAGTTTGGTATGTAGTGAATTTGGAGGCCAGGTCAGCACCTGCTGCTGTTCTTCATTTTTATTCTCTAAGTAACATCCACACAGATGCGTCTCCTGTCAGTGGTCATAATGTTGTGGCTTATTGGGGTATATATCAGCTATGGTTCAGAGCTTAAGAGGTTTCTCCTTGTTATGTTCTGAGACCAAATCAATGAAGAACAGAAAAAAACGACACTTTACCAGCTGAAACACACACACAGTGGTTGACCACATTGTGATTCATGCCACGGCCGGTGAGTACGGTGCATCCTTCCTGAAATAAAAGGAAAAATTCATTTTGAAACGTAGCCAGACAACCAAGTAATAAAGGTGGTGCTATCAGGTTTCACTTTCAGATGTGCTGTGTAATTACTCTATAACGAGAGCTAATGTAAGCTGTGCAAACAAATCCATTTATCTGTGCATGTCAGCATGTTTGTGATTCAAGAACCTTTCCTTCATCTTAAATTTTAGGGTTGAAAATGTTGTCTTCATTGTATTTATTGTTGCTTCACCTCTGACTCCCTGCATACAAATGACCAGATTTCCAATTTGGCATCTATTACAGGCGACAATGGGGGAACCTTATTTGAGCTTTATGAAAATGTTCCCGAAAAAGTCATGTAGGCGAAAGTGGACCACGCCCAGGTGAAATAACAATCAGAAGAAAATCAGAAAATAATTATCCAAACAATTTTCTAAATCTGTGCTCATCTTGTATAGATTTAACTAGGTGTGTTGTTTTTTTTTTTTTTTCACCTAGACGTGGCCGAATGAATTGTGGATGAGGGAAAAAGTTAAAATGATATGTGTTTTAAACAGCATTTAAACTGAATCAGTTGCTTTATTCTTCTGTCTGTCCTAGCTGCATTTTTTTTTTTTTTTAGGGACCAGGCTGATTATATTTGTTGCAGTAATACAATCTTCAAAGTAAAAGGGCATTCAAGAAAGCACTTCATCTGAAGCGAAATCAGTATTCCCCGCACAAGTACAGGCTGAGTCATCAACATTTGCAGTAATTTCCAGGAAATGCCAAACTCTAAAATAACAAGAGTAAGAGTGGCTAGTATCTGACTGGGCTTTTTGTCAAAGCCCGGTCAGATACTGGCATACTGATGATATGTAGCCCGAGATATATCATTTGAAAAATTTTGTTTTGGTTCTGGAAAGGTTTGCTCATTTATCACAGGGTTTAATACCCACTACTTTCTGTTCACATGGTGACGTGTCCTTGGGGAAGCAACGAAAGGCGCAGTTTACTGTTACCATGGTGATCTGTTACATTTAGACTCCGCCGCGCAGAATTCACAAGCCGTCCTAATTGCGAGGACTGGATTAAACTAGTCTGCACAGAGACTGAAGAGGAAGCGTCCTCTTCGGTGGAGGGTTTTTTTGTTTTGTTTTTTTTTAGAAATTTTCAAATTCTTGGTTGAGGCTCCGGACTAAATCCTGGATTAGTGAGGCTAATGAAGACGGAGCCGAACCCATTCAAACCTGCTCGGAAACAACAAAAAAATGATCAAGACAAATTTAACGAAGGATAACGGAGAAAGACACTGGAGAGGAGAGACAGTGAGAGTGGAAGGAAAAGGAATGATGGATAAACAAGCAGTCAAGTCGATGTATTAGGACATAAAACAATAAAAGGTTCGATCCTGACCTGTCAATGAAATATTTGGACCAAGCATGAAGGCAGCAGTTCTGTTCATTTATCTTGTTTGCTTATTCTAGTTTTTATTTTTTAGTTAAATAATGATATCCTAATAAGTTCAAATAAGTAAGTCTTGTATTTGAGCAGTTCAGTCGACATAATAAATCCACTGCCCAGAGATGCAATTCATTTAAGCATAATAGCCCACTCTCATGTCCTGCATTATGACAATAGCTGTATTCCATTCAAACCAAACAGTTTAATATTTACCCCCAATCACAGGTTACATAAAAGTTAATGTCAGTAAGGCCAAACATGTCACCCCTCATTGATCTTTCAGTTCGGAGCCATGATGACATCTTGTAAAAAAAAAAAAAAAGCTGTCTGGTCCTTGTTCCTCCTTCCAGGTTTCGGATTCGCTCCAGTTGTTCCAAAGTGATTTAAAAGGGGACATAGCACGCAATTCTCACATTCGGAGCATTTTCTACATTTATTTTTGTGTGTGGTACATCTGCCAGCTCAGAAAAGCTGATAAAAGTCCATGCAGTCAGTTTGTTATGAGTGGTCTTAGAGTGCAAATGTATCATTCAGCGAGTCTGTTTGATGAATAGGACCCTTCACAGGTTGTAAACAATGTGACGTTTTTTTGAGGGACGGGGCGTAGCCGGAGGCAAAAAGTGTCAAACAGTATAGTCTGTAAATGGCGGTTAACATATTTCAATGGGCAGTTTTGGCAAGAATGGACGAGGAAAACGCATATTTTAGAGAATATACTAATTTTACTCACTCTCCGAGACCAAAAACCTTTTAAAAGGTTGACTGTCTTTAACAAGTGAAGCTTCTCCTTCAAAGATATTACAAAAAGTAAATGGAACCACCGTGGAGGGTAACGTAACTTCAGCTTGGACAACCCTGAAACACACAACTAACGTTGCATTAGCTAGCCTAGCTGTTAGCATTAGCATTAACCTGTAACAAGAATCCCCAAAATAATAATGTAAACTTAATAAAATTTAATGTAATTTCAGTCACAATTTAGTCCAACCCATAATGTTATCCAGGATGAAAATGAGGATGCATTGCACATTGATCTTACCTGATATGAAGTGTGCACTGCAAACATGAACGTTGTTGGTGATTGTCTCCCTCCAATCCTTTCTTTTCGCTTTCAACCTAAGTCGCCTATGCACTTATGCAATAAAACATCAAGTTAGTGTTTTTGCTTTTTCAGTTTTGGCCCCAAAAATACAGCGAGACGACATTTTGATGGTTGATAGTGCCAATTTTTGACTAAAGATTCCCTCTGTTTTGCCTCCAGTTGACGCTGTGATGTCACAGTGACATAGGCCATGACAGGGTCTATTTGTGATGCAGATAATTGTGGCTTTACATGGCTTTAAACCTTCCCTCCTTCCCCTTTTCACAGATTGTGCCTACGTTCACGTTTTCTTCTTATTATTAAGTGTACCACAGACCCGCAGCACATCTTTCAAACTGTACTAAAGTAAACATTCATCCTCGAGCTAGCCGCCGCTAATAACCCATCAGGTAGCAAACAGTGGCTCAAGGTAGCATTAAGTTCAGCAAATATTCAGAAATGTCTTGTTCAAACCTTTATTGACAAAGTCTCCTGTTGTTCTGGGTTCAACTCTGGTAAAAATAGATGGACTGCTGTGGCTTCAGGGCAACGTGTTGCCATACTCTACCAATACGCCGACCGGTTGCCAAGACAACACTACGAGAAGGGATGGGCTCATTCTCAGGCCTGATAATGATTGAGAATGTTTAACCAAATCACATAACAGAGACTCTATCGTGTCCTCAAACAAACATATCAACTTGTGGAAATGCGCATTCAATGTCCCCTTTAAAAATATAAATGAAACACATAATGAGTCAGTGTGTTTACATGATAAAGATAGATAGAAACATATGGTGAACAATCATTTGGCTACTCAATGTAATCCATTAAAGAAGGACACTATAGCGCATAAAAATGTCATATGTCAGGCCCCCAGCTTTTTAGATAGACGCAGCAAACAGAATGAAAACAAAGCAATACATACTTGCATGTGTCCATCAGTGGAACACAGAGATGAGCTCTTCTGCTGCTTTGTCTCTCAGCACTACAGGCAATCACTGTGTTGTGGCAAACAGGAACAGAAAATGACAGTAATTCAGGTAATGAGAGAGAAATGGCAGGATGGGCCAGCAGAGGCTCAGCTGTTCACAAAACCCAGGCCCCGTGAACTTAAAAAATCTAAAACAAAGAATATGTTTTCTGTATCTGTCTGTCAAGATCTGAAAGGGTTTTTGTTTTGCAGACCTGGTTTTTTTTTTTTTCAGGTCTGGACCTTGGTGAGCAAACATGAAAGAAAGTAAAACTGCTGTCTGAATGCTTTTATCAAATCATACAAGAAGGCCCTTTCACTCAAAGACAGGAGATGATGCAGCTGCAGATATGACCAAGCCCAGAGAGGTTTTACGCACGCAAAACAGCATAATCACTATAAATCTAGTCAGCTAATAGACCCCTTCATGGCCTATGTTACTGTGACGTCACAATGTTAACTGGAGGCAAAATAGAGGGAAGCTTGAGGCGAACGCTGTCACTTTCAACCTTGAAAATTATGTCTTGCTGCATTTTTTTGGTGCCAGAACCAAAAAAAAATAAAAAACTTGAAGTTTTATCACATACCAGCCACTGCCAGTCGTAGATTTGGCGTTGGAGGTTAAAAGAAAGGATTGGAGTGAGACAATCGACAACACGCACACTTCATACTAGATAAGATTAATATGTGATGCATCATCAGTTTCAGCCTGGATAATGTTATGGGTTCGACTAAATTCTGATTTAAATTAAGTTAACGCTTACTTGGGGGATTCTAGTTACATGTTAATGTTAATGCTAACTGCTAGCTAACGCAACGTTAACTGTGTGTTTCAATTTTCAAATGAACAGTGGCTACTGAAACGTTTTTTTGACCCAACAATGACCCCAACCACCTCCCTCCATGGGGTTTATTCCTCCATAATAACATCACTTCACTTTGTAAGTAATTGTTATGACAGCAACGGACAATTACTGGACACTTGGTGAAATGACTGAGTCAGTCATCTTTCTTGGGTCAATTTTGGAACTGACCCAAATGTTATTTTCAAATTTGATAGCAGCTGTTCTCTGAGGACTCGCTGGTGACGCACAGCCTGGAAACTCTCCAAATCTGTAATGGGGTTTATGTTTTCATGTCAGTGCAGCTATCCAGGCAACTTATCAATTAATGATACTATAGCTATTGGGCCCCCCGTGGAAACGAACCGAAGAAATAAATGTCCCCACTGTAACACATCAGAAGAATCATGAAGGTTTCATATTTGATCAAATCACAGAATCCGTTTTTCTGCATCATCTCATCATCTTTCAAGTTTCGTTTTTCTCACTCGTTAGCCTTCTTCTGCTTTTATCTCACTCTTTCTTAAACAAGCTGGAAAGTCGGTTTTGTTCAAACATCAATAACATTAAAAGGAATTCCTAATACGGACAATCAGCTTGATCAAAGCCTGAATGAATGCGGTTTGTTGCAGTCTGGATCGGCTGGTGACAGTCAGAGCTGTTTACTCCTTCCAGTGACTTTTTAGCTCGGTGCAGGAGAAAATATATTTTGGGGGATTGCAGGAATGAAAATTAGCGCAGGTGAAACTCCTCCGTGCCCAGAACAGTCGGTTGGAAAAAACTTCCTGCGGTAGGAAAATTATATTGTTCATTAGTCATTTACTTGCAGAAAACATCCACACATCCTGGCCCCATGTGCAGCATTTCCTTGGTGGACACAGTGCAGGCATTCAACGCTAATAGTCCAGGAAGCACTGAGAGTCATCTGAATCAATAGGACAGAACCTGTTACTCCCCATTAGCAATGCTGTGTATGTGTGAGCACTAATTAGCCTCCATTACCTTGGATAAGAGCTGCACAGAGAGGAGAGCATCAAAATTTAATGAGCCTCTTGTAGCCGTACGGAATATTCGCTGTGTTTTTAAGTGCTGCATCTGACTCTCTCTGTGTTTCTCACTCTCACAGCCCTGGTGCATTCAGATAAATAAGCGAGTCAGTCGATGCAAGTGATATTAGTTCAAGGGAAAACATGATGTCCATTTTAGAAAGACTGTTTCTGGCTGTGAGCCACATATAAGATACATTTATATATATATATAAAAACAGAGTTTGGAGACAACAGCACTCTGCTTTGCAAAACATCAATTCTGCTAAATAAGGGACTGGACGGGAGTCAAACTGAAGGAGCAATTGATTTTCTTTGAGCCACACCAAGTGAGTAAAAGTGGCCATTTTTGCAGATTTCTTTTTTGGTCCATTTCGTCTACGCTTTCTTGTCACACTGGGCATCTCACTTAAAGAAAATTGGAAATTTTAGATAAAATTTCTAAAAGACGGCTGTGGTAATGATCATGGATTCAGTAAAACACAATGATCTATTTTGTCTTTTTTCAGGACTGGCCTGATGAACTGGCCGCGCGCTGTTGTTACGCGTCTTGTTACCGAGTGTTCAAGTTCATCGTGCAGTTCTCAGAAGCTCTCGCTCCGTGGTACAAACTGTGCGGAAAGCTTCGTCGTAGCTGTGGCAATCTGTCACCTGTCGTGAAGAAGTCAGAAGAAAATAAATTCGTGTTCCTGTAACTTTAGCTGAGTGTGATGGATTGAAATGGTCTTTTGTTGTCGCGCATGCCTGTTGGGAAATGGATTAAGCATCGGTTCGCATAATTCATTTTCAGCTTATTATTTAAACTGCATGTGCATGCTCTTTAGCGCACTCTGGTTATAAGTATAGATCCCATTAAGATCAGATGCCCTGATAAGACGGTTACTAATTAGGGAAAAGAAATAGCTTGCGATGTGACCCTGCGTGGGGGGAAAAAAAAGAAAAGAAAAGAAAAAAAGGTGATTTGTCATTTTTTACACTTTCTTTATGGATTAAACAAATGAGGTGGAACTTGTAAAATACTGAGCCTTAAAGGTAATTGTAGTCCCCTATAAAATAACAGCAGCCTTTAATGTCTCAGTTAATAATTATGACAGGAGTAAAATGAGAAGACACGGAGCCATAAAGTCAGTGTAGAAATGAGGTTGGGGTGGATGGATGGGCCAAAAGGGGAAAAGGGGGTTTTAACACAAGACACTGCTGTTGATTTCCTTTTTAAAAAGATGCATCGATGTTGCTTGTAACCATGACTGTTTCATAAAACTAACCACATTTTATATCATTGTTACCCTGACAACAAAGCAACAAAGCACTATTTGTTTCTTATTCCAAACCAAAAGTCCTTTTTTTTAACCCAGAATTGAAGTAGTTTATGTACTTAAACATAACCTAAGTGAGACAAATATGTCTACATTGATAAAATGCTCCTATTATGGATTATTTAATATATTTTAACTAAAATTAATATGAAAAATCCTCATGTATCATACAGTCATGTATTACATATGATAGACTATATATCCACCTTATTCCTAGCCCCCATGAGCCCTTTCGTCAATTATGGGCGCGACTTCTGTTATAACATGAGAAAGTGACCAAAGACAACATATATCTGTACCAACACGGCAATAAGGCTGGTGGCGTTTATTATTTAGATTAGGATTAAAACACTGTATTGATGGTGTTTTTTTACCATAAATTTATTAAACCTATTGCCCATTTAACAGAATGTTAAGAAAACACGCTGCATTTTACACATAGAAATTATATTTCACACTGACTCTTTGCCGTCTTATTATTGCAGGCACTGATCGATTGTAAGTATAATTCAAAGTCCTTGTAAAACACTGAAAAATCCTTAAGAAATTAAAAAATACCACAGTTACAGGAAGCAAAACCCACTAGCAACCGATGGTGTCTCACTAGAAGCTGCACCCATAATTCTACATCAGCGCCCCCATAAATAAGGTGGATATTTGGTGAGAATAATTTCGCCTTATACATTTATATTTCAATTCTGTTCCCTTAAATATTTAACTGCGCAGCCTGCGAAAGCCGAGGCTCATTTTCAGTGTCTGACTCATGCATTTTCCAACCCGCTCATGCGTTCTTGGAAAAATCAAACCAGAACTTTGACTAATCTCTCAAAGCGCGTGACTCGTGGCATTTGAGGCCTTTGCTGTGGATATTTCCGCAGTGTTTGATTAGTATCTGATAAACCCTCATACAGAGCCGCACACACTTCAGACAGACAGAGCGTCTGCCTCCTGGGTCACTAATGGACACAGAGAGCAGCAGAGATCGATACATCGAGACACATCGCTGAGAGAGGAAGGGAGAGAGAGGAAGTGGTCTAACTGGAACAGAATAATGAAGCTCGGTAGTGGTTTGTATTGCGAGCTGTGTCCTCCTGTAAAGTGTGTTTGGGCCTGTTTAGGAGACGTTCACTACCACTAAAGATCCCCTACATCTTTACATACATAGATACAAATACATTCTGATATAACAGCCCTTATCTTTATGAAGGTTATGTTATTCAACGTTTGTTTGGAATAACTGAGAGTGCTATTGGATTGTTTTGATTGTACTACTATTGTATTGCATTGTAATGACACGTTTCCCATTTTAGTCAACAGGCTTTATGACAAAAACCCTATGTAACGTTTTTCAGGCCAAGGACCCTCAAACTGATGGAGAGATCATGTAGGGACCCACTACCTACTATATGAGCTCTATATTAAACTCCACCTCATCATCTTGCATTCAATATTAAACTATTAAGCTTATCCCTTTACTAAAATATGTTGGATTCATGTTAATGTGTATTTAAAGAAATTTAAATTTGTGAGGGAAAATTAAAAAGAATATATATTAAAAAAATGTCTAATCAACCAAAGATTTTGCTGCAGGGTTCTTCTTAATCTGAGGAGGAGAGACCAGCATTTTCAAGATGTGTAATATATTGTTTTTATTTGTGACTGAAATCTGTTTGGGGGATTATTTCATGGGGACAAGATCATTTTTATTTTATTTTTTACTTTACTGAAAGGCTTAATTGGTAGCCTATGTTTACTTTATCAAGTGCAAAATATGAACAAAAGTATACACAGCGAATGATACAAATGTTGTATTATTTGACCAATTTATAAGTTTTAATACTTTGGATCAAAGTTATCAAAATATCCAACTGTTCTGAACAACACAAACTGAAGGTTTGGTCCAGATTAAAACTAAACTTAAATTACGTGATCTTATCCGATGTCAGAATCCTTCTTCCCCCTTTGAACGACCCATGTTTTTTTAAAACGTGATCCAATCCGATAACCAACATTCGACCAGATCAGCTTTGAACAAATGGCCCTGTAAGAGTCAAGCTGGAACATTATATGGAAATGCATTCTTTTTCCTACAAGTTAATGTTTGCTGGTGTCATGACGGAAAGAACTGATCAGATTTGAGTAACAATTTGACATGTTTTTTCCATTAAAAATTCAATTACTTGGTTGGAAATTGACCGGCAGTGAAAAAATAATAATAATAAAAAAATATATATATATATTACATTGCTGTTTAACTTTTAGACACCTAAAACTTCTTTTGGACATGTAATCCATCAGTGAAAAAAAAAAAAAAAACGAGAAGTGCCAACATTACCTTTTTAATAGCCTGCTAACTCCCTAATTTAATTTGTTTGGTGAGGAGACAGAAGCCTGTAGGAGGACGGAGGCTTCGAGCAGCAGCGGTGACACATGCAGTTCAGCAGGAGTTTTTGACCACGAAACCATTTTCCGGAGGGGGGGACATTAATTATCTTCGCATGCCCTCCTTGTCTTATCTATTACTATCAGAGAAATGGATGAAAGCCATTACTCTGAATGATGAGTTTGTGTTCGCCTGGTTTACACAGGAGTTCAATTACAGCGCGTAGAGCTACTTTCAGCTAATGTTTTCTGAAGACAAACAAACCTCCGACTTAATGAGCAACTCGCAAGAGCAAATTTGAACTAAATTGAATTAGAGCTTGTGCTGATGCTGCCCAAGCTGAGCGCCGTGGAAACTCGGTCGTCCGTCAGTGCCACAGAAGTGATGACTTTAACGTGACTTAAAAACAAATCTCGCCGTGTAACGAGCTCGGGAGCCGGTTATGAAATGCGCAATGTAATTACGAGTCATTTTAAGTCTCATGGCAATAATTGTTAGCTATTATCGGCCACACAAAGCAGCGGCCACCTCACCGGTGGACTGGAGGCTGCATCCATTTGTCACTGTCACACACACACACACACACACACACACACACAATAATACATACACAGCACTGTATAAACACTGACACACACAGTTGGAAGGCGCAAACACACACAACCTAATTTAGAGGCTTTTATGATGAGGTACTTGCACGACCCACAACTTAACGATCTAGTATTTTAACCACAAAAACATCATGCGAATGGATCAGCAGTTTAGTCTGGTCCATCACCTTGATTAATAGTTTCATCTCCACAGTCACAGCAAAATTTTAATCAATTCTTGACTTGCAGATCCAAGGACAACAAGTTATTAAATTGACCACTTTCACTGGCCACTTTATTAGGTACACCTGTTCAGTTCCTCGTTGACACAAATAGCCAATCAGCCAATGACATGGCTGCAATTCAATGCATTTAGGCATGTAGAGGGGATCAAGACAACTTGCTGAAGTTCAAACCAAGCATCAGAACGGGGAAGAAAGGGGATTTAAGTGACTTTGAACGTGGTGTGGTTGTTGGCGTCAGACGGGCTGGTCTGAGTATTTCAGAAACTGAGACTGTAGCTCAACAAAACTGAACAACGGAAGATTGGAAAAACGTTGCCTGGTCTGACTTGTCTCGATTTCAGCTGCAACATTCAGGTGTCAGGGTCAGAATTTGGTGTAAACAACATGAAAGCATGGATCCATCCTGCCTTGTGTCAACGGTTCAGGCTGGTGGTGGTGTTGTAATGGTGTGGGGGACATTTTCTTGGCACACTTTGGGCTCCTTTGTACAAACTGAGCATGGTTTAAATGCCACAGCCTCCCTGAGTATTGTTGCTGACCATGTCCATCCCTTTATGACCACAGTGGACCATCTTCTGACAGCTACTTCCAGCAGGATAATGCACCGTGTCATAAAGCTCATATCATCTCAAACTGGTTTCTGGAACAATGAGTTCACTGTACTCCAATGGCCTCCACAGTCACCAGATCTCAATCCAATAGAGGAACCTTTGGGATGTGGTGGAACAGGAGATTCTCATCATAGATGTGCAGCCGACAAATCTGCAGCAACTGTGTTTCTATCATGTCAATATGGAGCAAACTCTCTGAGGAATGTTTCCAAAGCCTTGTTGAAAGTATGACACCAAGAATTAAGGCAATTCTGAAGGAGATCCAACCTTTTACTAGCATGGTGTACCTAATAAAGTGGCCGATGAGTGTATAAATGAAATAGATACACTCAAGATTTTTTTTTTTTTAACTCCGTTTCGGAGTGTGTAGCAATTATTGCAGCAAAACTTACTGAAAGTCTTCTAGCTAGCCTTTTAGCCATTTAAATCTTGTTCCTTCTTTCATTATTCTGCATTTTACCAAACCACTACGATTTTATTTATTTTTATTGTGAACATGGGGGACTTAAAAAGGGAATTTTACACTGCAATAAATGGAAACGTGTCCACAGTGATACCTACTTAGTGACCAAGGCAATAAAGGGAAAAAATTAAAGCTGTTATATCATAAAATCGCTTATTATAAGTGTTTTTTCTGTTGTTTTTTTTTTTTTTTTAGATATTCCATTCATTATCTATAACTGCTTCGCCCGCAGAGGGGTTCAACATCAACACGTCTGCAGTCCATCACGAGTTTAACAAGGACACACCTGTGTGCTAAATCCAGTTTAATTAACAGAAGCCTCAAGGAATATTTTATCTTCAACCGGCTAAACATGACCTAATCTGAAAAACCAATTTATTAACAAGTTATTTTTTTTTTCATGGAAACCTTCCCCTCAATTGAAAAATGGGATCAAAAGAAAAAAAAAAAAACAAGCGGCGCACACAGTCATATTCCTCTTTTGATTAACCTCTGTTTGAAGCCTGCTTCTCTCTGTCATTCTGTTTTAAGCAGCCAAGCTCACACTTTATTTTTTTCTTTACATGTTTTTTTTTCTTCTGTTTTTCATCATCAGACAATCAGATGACGAGAAAACTGTGGTTAAACACAGCTCATAAACCGTCTGTTAACCAGTCAGACAGTAACTCCTACTCCGCTCGACTGGTGCATCAATCACATCACTACTTTATGATCCTGAATCATCTCTGTGGAATTTTCTTTTCTTTTTTTTTTTTTTTTTTAAACTCACTCCCCTCACTACAGGAGCATAACACCACACCCCTGTTCTCTGGATGCCTCATCACTTCATCTGCTCTGTGTTCTCTCAATCCAGGGTACAGCGCATTATTTGTTTACTCCGAAGCAGAAAGAAAGCTTCACAAACATTTACACTTCAGCTACGGATGCCGTCGTCTAGGTAACAAAGATCCTCAAACACACTTAAAATAACATCCATCTAAATGTATTTTGGCTTCATCCAAATAGGAAATAAAGCTTACATAACAGTTACATTTAATAAATAAAATAACAACCATGAATAAATTCATTTTGAAAAGTGATCTCCCCATGTCTGTAGCCCTTCTTCACTCTTTCTGTCTCTGTGTGGGTGTTTTATGGGGGGGGGGGGGGGGGGCACACTCACCTTCACCCATTTCCTTGACCCACTTTCAGCGGAGTGTCTCCACTGCACCTTTTGAAAGCTGAAGGAAAAAAGAAATCCCATTTAAATCCCCCCCCTCCCCAACATGTCTGACCTTCTCTGCTGCCCCTTCCCACACACACACACAAACACACACACACAATCACACGCACACACACTCCCATGTTGTCCTCTTTCTGCCTGGCTTCACCACAGATTTTGGGCAGAACACTTGAATTATTGAGCATCACCCCTCCCTCCAAAACACACACACAGTCGCCTAATCTTCAGGTCTTTCTCAGAGGCCAAAGTAGCTTTTACCTTTAATTCTTTCTTTCTTTGACTATGAAAATATGTCAGTTTTTTTGCTGCTGGCGTCTGATCAGGTGACATATCACTTTGTCTGTCTGTCTGTGCAAAAATATGACTCCGACTAATAGCCTCCCACTTCATATTTCACGCCCTGAAGGTTTTAGGTGTCGTGCTTAACACTGTGGACAGACATGACACAGGCTCATTAAATTAAATATATTTTAGAAATGACGAGTAGTGATGTTCGATACCACCGATTTCTTTTCCAATATGCGTAAAATTCAGGCTGATATCGATGATACCGATCCGATAATTTCTGTAAACAGAGCGTAATGTGTTTGGTAAACCTTAAAAAAGTGGTGTATTTCAAACTATAGCTTCATAAAGAATACAGGACATCAGAGTAATTTATTTATTTATTTTAAACTTGGAAGTATATTGAGGTAGCGCCATCATTTACTATACAGCCGAGCCAATACAACAACAGAAAAACCAAACTGAGACACAATCATACAAAATAATGTGAAAATGGTGTTTCAAACTAAAAACGAATAAGTAAAATAATAATGATAATAATAAAATAAATTGTTAAAAAATAAAACTTGGATCTTAATTCTTACCTGTGCTCTCTTCTTCTGTTGACTGCATCATAAATATTCTGCGTTGTGGTTTAACCCGTTTTAGTCGCTTTCCACTGTGTTTTCACATTACCTCCAATGACTGAAGTATCGAAAGTATCAAGATTTTGCTTTGAGAATCAATTTTAGAGCACAAAGACCTGGTATTGGAAGTATCGATATTTCAGTATCGATCTGGGCACCATCCACAACACCTTCGACACTCGTTAGGTTAATTGGTGATTCTAAATTGGCTGTAAGTGTGAGTGTGAATGGTTTTCTGTCTCTCTGTTACCCCTTAGATACGCTAGTTGCCTGTCCAGGGTGTATACTGCCTCTTGACCGATGACAGCTGGGACAGGCTCCCCTGTGACCATCCAGAGGACGAGGTGTTACGGAAAATGAATGAATGAATTTAGTATCTACAACTCCACAACTTATTGTTTTTTAAGTTTTTATCCTGGACTCATTCATTCACTATGTGGGCCAGGTTCAACTCAATATAAAATAATGTAGTTAAAAGATATGAGCTGCACAATTAACAGGTAGTGTTTTATCGGAGTATATTTATTCATTTATGCAAATTTTAAATTGGTCGGTGCTCTCTAATTACGTGATGTGAAGTTACTAATGATCTGTGTGGGCAGTGTGTGTGACTATAGACCTCATATCTGTTTGACGCAGGACAGACCCCCAGTAAAAATCACTCATGCATCTTAAATAATTCATATCATATCAAAATAAAGCTGACATATACACTGAAATAAGTCTATCTAAGAATATATAATCTTAACATAAAGAAGTCTGTGATAATAACAATAAAAAACAAAGTTTGTCTTTAGACATGAATATATTATGTTTTGAATTCATCTACATTTGGTCAAAACACAAGTCTTTTTTTTTCCATTAACAAGCTATATGTAAGTGGCTCAACAAATCTTAAGAAGACCAGCAACAACACACAATTTGTTCCTTAATTTGGTCATTAACTTTGCTCCAACTGAGGCCTGATATAATGAATTCTGGGTAAATCCCACCAACCAACCAGCTCCACAAAAGAAGACATTAAGTGAAAGACCGGACTTTAAGGTAAGAATTAAGTTAATGTTGGTTATATAGTTGGTTAACTACTTACTGCAGTCTTTCAAGTGTTAAATTGTTGTAGGAATGCATAAGTAAAATAACTCGATGTAATTTGGAATTGACAATAACAAGTGGCTTCGAAAGACGTTTTAATGTGAAACTAATGTTAGCAAGTTGGTTTAAAATACTTGATACAAATATAATTTCGAGCTCGCGTTTGCAAATGACTGTTATTTAAAGTAAACATAGATGTGTTTTTCCTCTACGTAACGTTAGCTTACGGAGCTAACACCGGTTAGCCGTTAGCTAACACCGGTTAGCCGTTAGCTAACACCGGTTAGCCGTCAGCTAACACCGGTTAGCGGTTAGCTAACACCTGTTAGCCGTCAGCTAACAGCGGTTAGCCGTTAGCTAATACCTGTTAGCCGTCAGCTAACAGCGGTTAGCCGTTAGCTAACACCGCTAGTAACGGTTAGCAACGGATTTTAGCTGTTAGTCGGCCATGCACTGATAAAAATAAGGTGCTCCATCTACTTGCAAGGCAACTTTTTATACCGTGGTAGATCAAACAAGACTAGTCTTTGTTAATTTACTTTTGCACAACTTACTTTCACAAGATGCCTTTACTCACAAAAGTGAGTTGGAAAAACTGACATCATCTGCGAAAGTAAATTGACTTTACTTTTTAGAATTAATGTTGTACCAACAAAGACTACTCTTGTTTGATGTACTATGGGATAAAATGATGCAAAAATAATGCAATAATGATGCAAATGCTTTCTTTTTAAGTATATGGAGCACCGTATTTTCAGCAGTGTGCAGTCATTTGGCTGTTGAAATCATGAACTTTGCACATTGAGGAGTTTTGCTTCTTGCCCTAAACTGCTCCAAGCAGTTGTATAAAGTTGTGGTTCCATCACAGCTGCCAGAAACAATCCATTTTTACCAGGGTCCTTGTTGCATGTTAGTGGAGCGTCTCTCTCCATGTATTGAATAAAAATGAAAAAAAAATAAATAAAAAAAATAAAAGTTGGCTCACAATCATAACTGAATTGTGTCTCGGGCTTCTTAAAAAAATCCCAGAGCTTCTGAAACGGCAGCGGAGATGTGAAACCTCGTCACAGGGTTACACTGCCTGATTGACTGAGACGTCTGGGCTTCGAGGTTCAAAAAAAGCCAATGTGAAAGCTTAGAAAGGAAATAGCAGAAACCCTCATGTTTTTATTTGCCAGATTTTAATTTCACTTGGCAAAGAACCACAAAAAAACCCCCCCAAAAAACAACCCAAAACAGTCACGTACTTTGTGAACAGGCTGTTGTGGTGTCTTGTCATCTTTGTCCCATGACATCTTTTTTTTTTTTACTCTCTTTCTCTTTCTTTCCCTCTCGCCGGCTTGTTATTTCGGCTCGGTTTCTCCCCGGAGGCCAAGCTTATCAGACAGACCCTGAAGTATTGATGGTAAAATCCCAGTCTAGTTTCTATGCGCTGCTCAGCAGGTGGCTGCACACGCAGACGCACACAGATTACAATGGTAAAGTCCTGAGGGACAACAGCGAGGAAAAATATAAAGAAAAAAAAAACATACCCCTCTTGCCTTTGCTCATATAGAATTAAAGAGCTTTCTGTCTCGGAGTCGTCTTTAACCTCCAGCCATCCTTCCAACGAGACAGATTTTGTAGCCTGTGGTTCATCATAGCAGACACACAAACACACACACCGATGTCCCAGGGATAAATCTTTGGCTACCGAACATCGTCACCCAGGGCTGATGAGGGTTCTGCCAGCTTAAATCCCAAAAGTATTTACATTTATCGCAGACGTGCGCCCAAATACGTTTTTTTTTTTATATTCTCAACACACAACAACTTCAAGCGCAGACGGCAGTAGTTGTGTTGCAGATCAGGTTTTGATACCTTCTAAAAGGTCACGTCTGACAAAAGGGATGAGGGTTTGAAGGACGGAGCTTTCACAATGGGACGGCTGAATGTCAAAAAACACCCAAAGTAACGCCCGAGACCAGAACTGATTAAAGGGGGGCACGATAAGGCTCGTACCTTTTTATGTGATCTTCTGCAATCTGTGAAGAAAATGTTATTGCTTTAGAGAAATGTGCCTTAAAATCAAAGCAGTGAAATTGGGCCAATTAAAATAGACACAAAAAGGAGAAAAGGAGTAAAAAGCTGTAGCAGGTTAATGGTGAGTGTAGTTCAATTTATATCATGGGCATTTAAACCCTGGACTCAAACAGGATCAAACCGTGAATTTTATTTTGACTGCATCCTGCACAACTTTCACATTAGATCAGTCTGAGTCTAATCACCACTTGTGCAAAGGTCTGGTAGAGAAAAGAAAAACTATAGGATGGATGCATTCGAGATTCTTTGTGATGTGACAGACTGTATTATTTTATGTTTATGTTTCTCTGCTTTAAGTAGAGACTCAGCATTGGACTGTAACAACTGTAACCTGTAAACCCTTTGAGATCTTGGTCAAAACAAACTCATCTTTTCTTTGAATTCAGCAGTATATTGGTTCCGAATACCGGTATTTTTTCCAGTTGTGATAATGAATTTTTAATATACCGTCATACCAGTGTATTTGATTACACAGCAATGCTGCGCCACGAGACGCTGTTTCAGACGGGACGATTTTCAGTGTAGCGCTTCTAAACATGCATGGTGCGACTGCGACTAGTCCCCGATTTCGGGGGACAGTCCCCGTTTTGGATGACCTGTCCCCTGGCTATAGCTGTCCCTGAAAGAAAATGTCCCCAATTTTAGCTTTTTATGAATGAGAAAAAAATGTTGCCTGCAGACGGTAGCCGAGCTTATTGTCATTACAGATATAGCAGTTTAAATATGTCCAAATATGAATAAATGTGTCAAAATAAATGAACCATAATTGTCCCTGTTTTGTCAGTTCATCTTGATAACGTTTAATTCTTTTTGTGTTTTCTTTTATCTCTGAACTGTAAATATCCCGTATTTCCAACTACTCCTTGCGTGGGATTAATTTACAGTGTTTACTCATCATCACAGTAAAATACTTCATTCTTAGTCAATCTACCGCATCAATTCCTCTCTCAACCAGTAGAAACTGTTGTGAACACGTGATTATGCAGGAAAAAAAAACATTAGAATTTTTGAAAAATGCCGTAATATACATTTGTGGTCATACCGCCCGGCCCTAGACGCTAGGTTTGTACTTCTGCAATTTGTCTGGATGTGTGAGCAAACCTTAACATGTGTCACTAAAATGGTAGGCAGTTGTGGGCTTTCTGTGTCAAAGTTTTGAGTTTCTCATGAGTGGCTCATTTTGGAGTTGGAAATGTTGGACGGCAAAGAGAAAAGATGTCAGAGTGGATGGTGCGCGACCACTTTTTGTTCTTGCTAAGATAAATTGACCAGTCACAGTAGTTGCTGTCTGCATTACTGCCATGAGCAGTTACATTTCTGGGGCTATGTTTTACCTACGGTGTAGATCTGACAGAGAAGCTTAAATCTCGTTTTAAGCTTGAAGATGCTGCACCGCTCGCTGGTGTAAGTCCAAGTTATTAGTCAGCGTGCAGGAAAATAAACCGACACCGCTACCGCCGTACATGTGGTGGGCTGTGCACTCGCATGCGTTACGAGAAAGAGGAGCAGATGGTGGTTTTATGTCCTGATAGCACCGTCCTCAGAGCGTTCAGACATGAAGACAAAATCCACGAGACCTGTGGCAGATATTCGGGCGGAGATATAAAAAAATACGAGCTAGCTTCCCGTGGCATTTATTCAAATGAACTACAGATGGTTTTCCGAGCAAAGGAGTAGAGGAGCGGCTGAGAGGAGAGATAAGGAAACTCCACGTGGAGTCTATTTGGTGTCGTGATCTGAACATCTCTGTATGTTGGGTGACGGTTCAGAGGATATGAGCTGTTGGCTTCCAGTCCTCCTAGACTGGAGAGGAAACCATGTCTGTTTAAGATAAAGTTCAATAAAGATGTATGTTAAATTCCAGAGATAATTATCAAGCAGATGAATCGTGCATAAACTGAATGGCTCACTATTTTTAAGCACCTTTTACCACCATCCCCACTGCCAACAAAGAAACAACAAAGAAGTTTGTTGCTGCTTTAAGACTCAGTGTTCAGTGATCTGATACAACATGAGGTCATACACAGTAAAAGCTTCATGACCGGTTGTTTTTTTTTAAAGCAGGTACACAGAGATTCCTCTCATGCTCATTATTTTACAGCCACATCTTTCACGCTCCGTCTCTCAAGGGCCCCTTTGATTCGCTCATCCCAGAGGAACGAGCTCGAACATGATTGTCATCTTGAGGGCCAAAAACTACTGATGTGTAATCTCGGTTTGTGCTGGTGCACTCGTCTACGCGCAGCCCGTGGCGAGGCCGGCCGAGCTGTTGTAAGCGGTGTTGTGAGGGTGACCCGACCAGTTATTAGGTTTAGGGGGCAGGCATTTTTTCACATTTTTCCCCTAAATGATAATTTAAAAACTGAATTTTCTTTACTTGTTTTATCTTTGTCTCATTTTTACTTTTTTATACTGTTCCAACTGGTTCAATTCATCAACATCATTAGCCTTCATGCTTATCAGTTCCCTTTATCGATACTTTTCATTGCCCAACGTGCAACTTATGCAGCACCGTAATTTCAAGCAAGGACGGCAACAGCAACTATTGACACATGGCATTAAATACCACGAGCGCCATGTGTTCAGCTATCTCTACATCTCATCTAGTGACCAATTTACTATTTGTTTACTTACACAAGCTCTTATCTCTTGTTTAGGAACTCAATAAAATGTCTTTTGTTTACATTTTCTAAACCAAAAATTCACAGAAGGAGTTGATTGGATTGATAAGCAGAATTAACAATGGCATCGGTAGAAATAAAATCTTCCCATCCCTAGGTCCAACAAACATTCAAAAAAAAAAAAATTAGGAAGGGTTAGATTTAGGGGCCGTACCATGGACTGTATATAAACATTGACAACTCGTCCCCACTTGCATTGACCAAACTGATGCTATTTTCCCGAGGATGCAGGCGCTGCCATCTTCACCTTGTGAGTTTGCAGCCAGAGTCAGTGCGTTACGGTTCAAGAGTGGAACCAAACAGAGCCGTGTTATCGATGACTCACTCATGTTCTCATTTGATTTACTCTAACTTCACCAGTGACAAGTAAATGTTGGATCATACACTGTACTTATTTAGCCATTAGCTTTGTCCTACTTTCACGGTCCTATGAGACAGTGGATGGCATGGAAACTGATAGACGTCATGAGGTCACTTCCTGTTTACTTTACTGTCTTTCACAAGTGACAGAAATTTATCTTTGACAACATTATAAATCGGACAAATAATATAATCAGACTCTTCAACAAAAAGGACGAGGGGCCTGTTAGCAGCAGCAGCATGTGTCCATGTCTGTTTGTTCAGGGTTTGGTTGTTGCAGAGGGATTGAAAGATGTTTTTCCAGGCCAGTGGAACCTTATAATGTTTGCCTGATGGCAGCATCTGAAAGCAGTGGTGGAGGGGGCTGGAGGGGTCTTTTGTGATCAAGATGGCTTTCCTGGTCACAGACCGGCTGTACCGTTCTGAGAGAAGGGGGGTTGTGGCTCTCCAATGGCACCTGAACATACAGCATGAGTATTTAAATTATCTACCTAAAATGATTATGAATGAGACAAAAAATAATATTTGATGTGTTTGACGTTTGGCCCAAGTCACATCCACTAACATGGAGGTTTAGCTTATGACCAATACTGCAGCCAGACACTAGGGGGAGCTCTACTGGCTTTAGCTTCACTTTAGAGGAGCTGCTCCACCTTTCTTCTTTATTTACAGTCTATGTGCTGTACCTACAGCACAGAAATGTTGCATTAGAATAACTCTAGCTTGAGAGTTATGTTGTTCCTACCTGCCCATCCAGATCCAGATGTTTGCTAAATATATAACTGTAAAAAAAATATTTTTTCTTATCTGCCAGTCACATATCCTCCAATAAAGGCTCTTAAAAACACTTAACTGCAGATCATTTTTAAAAGCTCCTGACCTTATTTAAACATAACACTGTTAGCGTAGCTGCAACTGAGCCTTTGATATCCACTTACATAGATAAAAACCCTCATTTGAATCAGTCAATAAAGTCAAGTCAGTTTTATTTATATAGTCCAATATCACAGCTTACAGATCTGCCTCAAGGAGGGTTACAATTATTATAAAACCTTGATGGGAGAGAGAAGAATCCCTGGATGAACAAGAGAGCAGGGATCCTTCTTTCAGGACGAAGAGACATCGTCTTAAAAATATAAACACGGTTCTGCATCTTTGCTTGTTGACTACCTCCCAAACAAACGTTCATCGGGGAATAGTGCGTCGCCACCAACGTGTTTTATGTCGTTCATCTGTGTGGTCTCTTCTCCTCAGCGCCACAACCGACAACAACACACTGTGATTTGTAGCTTTAGCTACAAGTTTGTTTACTCAGTCTCTAGTTCCCATCTGTCACAGTTCGGCTGAATCCTGATTTAGTTTTCCATGTATCACCCGTTGTAACCCACCAGAAATCCTCTTTCATTCTGCACTCAGTCACCTGCCTGCCACGCCCACCCCCCCCACCTGCTCCCGACCTCCCAGTTTGCTCCCCGTTCTCCGCTCTGGGCCAGGTTGTTTAGTGCATTTGTCTTTCTGCCTGTCAAGCTGTTTTAATATATATTTTTTTTGCACCTCATATACCTCCTAAAGTTGCTCTTGTCGACGCAGTTCGTCTGCTTCCCCAGGGCCAACTGTGACACCCAACATCGTATTGTTGGTACTCTAAGACAATATCGGCTGCTGTCAATCAAAATGTGTATTTCCTCATAAAAAAAATCCTTTTTTTTTCTATAAATTACAAAACAAAACACGTATAATATCCTCATGACATGAGGATAATGTTATTTCTGATTCAAATAGTAATTCTTTTATCCCGACTGCAGCTGCTTTAAATGATCGTTCAGGAGGAGTCTAGTTACTAGTTACTTCTCTCTGAATGAATTGTAGTGATGTGGGGATCGATACTGAAATATCAATACTTCCAATACCAGGTCTTTATGCTCTAATACTTCATTATTTCAAGGTAATGTAGTAACACAGAAAGTAACCAAACTACTGAGTTGTGGCAACACAACAAACACCAGTTAAACCACAACACAGAATCAAGGCATTAACGCTGAGGAGGGTTATAATAATTAAATCATAATTAGTTTTACCAGACATTGGAGTGTATTTACACAAAGTATGAATTTTGCTCAGTGTCGGATCAGAAAGGAAATCGCTGGTATCGAACATCACTGATGAACAGACAGAGCTCCTACTGATCAGAACTCTTTTACGCCGTGACCAGATTTAATCTAATTCGTTTGATTGCTGAGGCCGTGGTCCTGTTTCGGTTCTTGCTATATTTATTTATTTATTCATTCTTTTTCTACTTTACGCTTTTTTGGACTAACTAGTCACGCGGGGTCATTTCTAGACCGTCGAGTGACTAATTAAACCGAAATGTATCAGTAGGAACGGGAATAATCTCTCAGCGTTCAGCACTCAAACTGCATTTTCTGCAAGAAATGCACATTTCCAATGCGTACTCATTTCTGTTAGTATCACTAATGCTTTCAGGTTTCCAGATTCTTCTTAATGCCAATGACTTTGAATCAGTATTTTTATTTATTTTTTTTTTTTGTCCATCCTTTGTAGAACTTGATGAATTTCAGTAACATTTAATGATGTGTTGTCACCTCATCGCCGCTAGCTGCACCTTAAAATAGATTTTTCATGGATCTGATTCATCAGATCAAAATAAAATCTAAATGATAACAAAAATATTCTTTTCTGCCCATCTCATCTCCCATCTCTCTGCTTTTCTTTTTAAGGGTGTGTTCTCCTCCATATCCGTCCACATTCACTAAGAGACCACGACAGTGCTTTTCCGCAAGCTTTAATTTCCCAAGACAGATGTCCATGCCAGGACCTCGTGAAAACAGCAGAAGAACTAGCGTGGAGAAAGAGGAGGACAGATGAGGCATGGGTGGACTGAAAGACGGATTGGAAGATGGAAGGAGAGAGGGAGATAGGATGCAGACAGGAGGTGAGGAGGCGGGAGGCAGTTTGGGAGAATCGAGGCTGCACAGAGAAGAGTTTTGGGAGGGGGGGGGTGACGAGGCATGTGTGTTCACGTTGTGTCTATCTATGTGGGAAGCTCATAACTGTTGTCAGTGTGTGTGTGTGTAGGTGTGTGTCTAGAGTGTGTGTGTGTGTGTGGGTGGATACCGTATGTGCGATAAGGCTTCTGGTTCACTGAAGTTAGGAGAAAAATCACCAGAAGCACAAGTTAGAAAACTGTATTTTGGAGAAAGAAAAACGAGTAGTTGTTCTCCGCTTCCACTCGTCTTATTTTACTTAACGTGACCTTCACGGAGGAAGAGGGAAGCAGCGTCTTCCAATAACATGATGTCATCCCTGAATAAAACATGTTGGAGTAGAGCAACGGTCCTCGTGGAGGGATGATCTCATCGTTTTTACAGGAAAAATCTTCTGCTTAGCGCAAAGAGATTTAAGCGCCCGTGTCATCGCGCCATATCACATCAGTTCCTTAAAATATACCCTGACTTCATTTAAATGAATTCAGCTGCACATCGTGCACAACACAGGATGACTCATAGCCCCTCGTCAAATCTTAATGATGCAATGATTGTGTCATGTCGTTTTAAAAGGCTCGTCGGTAGCATCGGGTTTGCCTCTCGCTGGCGAAGTTTAAATCTTATCTTAGTTTAAATCACATCTTTTATGCTAAGCTAACTTCCAGATTCGTATTTAAAAGGCAGCTAAGACACATTTTGGGGTATTACCGATGGCTCTAAAGGTATGAGTTGAACCTTTGTCAGTGCAATTAAACAACTTTCAAAACGCACCTGGAAAGGAGGTGGTTGGGGTAGATGGTGGGCGTACAAAGCAAAACTGTAACACCTGAGTGTAGGGTTTGCATCTAGTCTGTGTTCATGTTTAGCAATTTGGTTACACTTAGAAAAAAATGTCAACATGTAGTTTGATTAAATCTTTTTTTCTGTACTGAACCACATATTTTCCTAATCTTAATTAAAAGGTTTAATCGTGCCGTTTAAAATTGGACAAGCTAAGACTTCATGTTGTCTCTGAACGTATTATAAAGATATGTTGACTTGAAAGTATTTTCAGATAGTTTTTTTTAACAAGATTTCCTTATTGTAGATAGAAAAAGATTTATTTCCTTATTTTCCTTTAAAACTTTACATTTAATATTTGGATTTTGCGATGCACCGTCTCATGTAGCGTGAATGGAAATACAAATGCTTTGCCTGTCGGATCTTCGAATGAAGAAAATGGCAAATTGCTCACCACAAAGCCAGCGCCAAACACAAACACACACACACACACACACATGCTCACAGAAATGCAATAATGGCCACGGAAACATGACGCGCAGCCAGTTCACTCATTCGATTTGGCGCAACAATAGCGTCGTAAAAAATTATCTTTTGAGCGATGTGAAGTCGCACTCAAGGCCGAGCTGTGCAGGTGCAACCGGGGCTGTTTGCACTGCTTCTCCAAAACAAACAAACAAAAAAAAAAAAAGGGTGAAGAAATAAACAAAAAAATAATAGACAAAAAAAAAAAAAAAACCTCCTCGATCACGTTCGCCGCTGATCATTTTAGTCGAGCAATCAAACTAATGAGAGCAAAGATGAGGAATTGAACACGCGGTAATTACAGGAGAACATCACGACCTCCTGCTAACACACCCGGAGCACAGGAAGTGGCACGTGAGAGCAGACAGTGGTTAATTACTATTGGCCCTCCACCGATGTCCCACCGGGCGTCAGCCTCACTCGCTCCCGATGCTAAAATAATTAATGCTGTCGCCGTCATCCCCCGGTCCCTGTAGCCATGGCGATGAGGAGATCTTCCCCCAGGAGCTCCCCCCTTTGGTTGTCAAGCAGCAGTCGGCCAATGAGCAGAGCCAGTGAGTGTGTGTGTGTGTGTGTGTGAATACGCTCCACCAGTGATTGTTGTGAATGATTTAAGGTATGGCTTTAAGCTACAGGTACCAGCTGTCTGCAGTCGGCTTTCAGAAGGTACGTGTCCTGGGATGCAACAAAGAACCGGTCTTATCAAATAAGAAACAACTTAAAGTGAACTGACTCGCCGGCTTTTCAACTTTAGATATTAGTTACTAGATTAAAACTACATTAAAATTACGTTGGTCAGAATTTTACGAGAATTTGCCTGGGGAAAAAAAATGTAAAACACCAGCAAGGCCTGTTTTTCAATCTAACTTTAATTGTGTGGAGTGAAACCGACTTTTTACATTTATTAAAAGTCCGGAAAAGTAATTATTTCATGTTTACAGAGCAAATATTCAAGGCCCCGCACACTTGAAACTTTTAATTAAGTTTGGATGAATTCTGGAAATGTTGTAGGGTTTTTGTTCAACCTCAAAAACAGTCCTTGAATGTTTTTTTTTTATTCTCATTTTTTATTTACTTGTTGGTTTGGTCTCTGAAAAAATGTGTTACTATTCTAAAGTAAATAGTTTTTCCAGTTAGGATTTCAAGGAATCGCTGTTATTGCTTCCATTGTGGTCTCTGACATTGACATTGAAGACCAGGGTTTTCTGTGGTGAAAATGTGTCGAAGCTGCTAAATCACCGAGTGGAAGTTGGGGAAACACTGTCATTTAGTTTTAAATATTGATCAAATAAATCTGTATTAATTCTGACAATATTTAATAGAAGCCAATAACTTTCCTGAACTTTAACTGAGTTGCTTTAGTTTCTAAAAATACTGTAATTTCTGGAATTATCTTATTTAAGGAGGAGTGTGACATCAATCAGGTAGCCAACGCTGATGGAGAAAAATAGTTCCCACTGGAAAAGGTGTATGTGTTTTTAAATCTTTCCAGTTCTTCAGTGAGAATAGTGGCTTCAGATGTTTTTTTTTATTCAATACCCCATGCAGCTTCGCACAACTGGGAGAGAAGCAGCTTTGTGTGAATTTATTTTCTCAGATGTTGCAGTCGCTCTGAAGGTCAGTTATTGTATCACTGTGAGAATCTGCAGAAGAAAACGTTAAGGTGCAGAGATAATGAGCAGAATAGAATCAAATTTAATATACACCAATCAGCCACAACATTAAAACCAACGTTCTGCTAAAAACAGTTTAGGAACAACTGAAAAAACACAAAGAACAGCACAAGGTGTTGACCTGGCCTCTAAATTCACTAGATCCTAAACTGACTGAGTATCTGTGGGATGATCCACTGAGGCCTCAACCCTCAGAAAGTCCATGTCCCTTCCCTGATGAGTCACAACTGGTTTGGAGGCACAAGGGAGACCTACACAATATTAGAAAGTGGTCATAATGATATGCCTGATCAATGTAAGCCTCAGTGGCTGATCAATAATCAGCTTTTTTGCTTTATGCATTAGCAAGAACTTCTGGTCTGTTTCAGAGACACAAAAACCTGCACAAATCTCCACATATTCACCAAAGTTTGTTGCCGCACTTTAAATGTGTTTTAACCGTTCACCAATAATGGAACTTTAAATTTCCCCAGATGACTTGTTCTTCAAAGGCAAACGTTAGCGCCTGCTTTGAAAACGTCACGGCAGCGTTTCCACGAGAGCCTCTTCCCTCTCACGAGCCGCGTTAGCAGCTCGCTCCAGTCACATTGATTTTCCATTTTTGTTCTCCACAGTAATCTCTTTCACTCTCCACACGTTCTGTCGTCCTCGACCTTCTCCGCTTCCACGTCTGTCAACCGCACTCGCCGTTATGGATTGCAATGCGGCGATAATACGTGCAAAAAAAGAACCGGATAAATAAATAAATAAATGAATGCGATGTGATGCACTTGAGAAAAGATTAAGGGACACTTGACATTTACAGGCGTGTGTATGTATGTGCACGTTCCCATGCGGATCAGAAGGTGTCCTGTGGTCCTCTGTTTTCTTTTGGCTCCTCTAATCCTTTTAAATCAGCTTTGTTAATCCCACTTTCTTCTCTCAGCTGCTGCGGCTTCGTGCGGGCACACGCATGCAGGCGTCTCTCTCCGCCGTGAATACGAGACGCGTTTTCTTCCCGCTGAAAAGGAACGTTTTTGCGAAAATAGGGTTTTGTTTGCCGGATTCCAGAAGACAGACAAAAAATTAAAAGATGGATATATACGTTTCTTCTCTGCGCTCTGTGATAAGACGCGGAACTTTTAGATGTTGAGATTCCAATCACAGAATACGAAAAATTAAATACAAGCTGAGCCGGTGTCTCGTTATCCAGAATTAAAGGACACCCTGCAGCCAATCAGAGGCTATAAAAAGATGCCTATCTATAAAAAATCAAGTATAAGACAGAAGAACAAAACAAAAAATAGAACGCATTCGTTTTTTTCTATGTGTGGATTCATTTCAGTTTTAAGTCTGAGACCAGCCACTGTTTTCGGGGACAGACACTTTCTTTACGACGTGTATCATGAAAAGAAAAAACAGCACCACTAATTCTCATATTACACTGTATATCCTTGTGTTTCCCTCCTCTCCCATCCTTTGCCAGAGACTCTATTTTAAACCTATCCATGTTTATTAGCCTGCTTTCTAGACAGAAGCTGTCATGGAGCAGAACATCAAAAAGAAAAGCTCATGATCCCGATCTTCTCGTTTAAATAAATGCTGAAAACGTGTCATTTATTTGTGTTTCCTGATTCAAAATACCAACCTCTTGCTGCTCCATAATTGGGATTTCTTTCTTTCTCTCTCTCTCTCTTTTTTTTTTTGCAAGTTTGCCCCTTTTCACCTTCACCTAATTCCTCTCAAATATTCTCCGCACCTCTCCCACCATCCCTCTTCCCAAAGATGTGTTCGTGGAGGCAGAGTCTTTGAACCCCTGCAGTCTTTATAGTTCAGAAGCTCTGAGGTGGTGGATGATAATGTCAGTGCTAATGATACTTCAGCCTGGTGAACTGAGTCCAAGGTGACAACAGTCTTGAATTCTAAATTTGGAGAAGTTGGGTTTTGGGGGGTGGGCGGCGCGGGTATTTTTATTTATTTATTTATTTATTTATTTATTTTTTGAGTGTGAATGTGTTCAAAGAAAAACAAAGATGAACGAGACAAACACCCGAAAAACTTGCTAAGCTTTGCCGCAGAAGCGACTAGAGAGGGTGCATTCTTCGGAGAGCGTGTCAACAGCGAATTAGCATCGCAGCTGAAAGCCCCAGGGACAGAAAACATTGGGAAGCCCCAATTTTCCCCCGCCAAATGAGGGAGGAAACAAAGCTTGAAGGAGAAAGAGTTTTGTTCTTACGCAGAGCGTGTGCAGCTGTGCTCCTTCGAAAGGATGCAGACTGTACTTACGGGCTGGAGGTCGAGGGGTTTAATCTGCGCCTCCTCCCAAATTTAACAGCCCGAGATTCACTGTTGCTGTCAGTTCATACATTGGTCCCGCTAGACACGGCAGAACAAACAGTGCTCACCACAGGGTGTGTAGAATAGGCTTACAGGCTTCAGGCATGCAGACGCTGAGTTACCGTATAATATTCCTTTAAACATCATAAAACCATTTTCAAGTTTGTGAGGCTGTGGGAACACTGAAACAAACGAAATTATTATTATTATTTTTTTAACACTGGCGTCAATCACTGCTGTGCCTCATTGATTGTGCATTGAAAGGTCACCTTAGGTGCAAGTCAAAAGGTGGAGATGATTAAACTCGGAGAACAGCAGTGAGTTGTTTTTGCAGAGGGGAAAAAAATATGATTTACCACCCGCAGCAATTCTGATCCATAGAGACCTCACTGGGAATAGTGCTATATGATTTAATGTTTACAACAATTATGAAAAAATAAATAAAAAAATCTGACTATTCATCAGCCACTGAGAACAAAGCAAAGGCTCATATTGATCAGGCATATCATTATGACCATGCTAATATTGTGTAGGTCTCCCTTGAGCCTCTAAAACAGTTGTGACTCATCAGAAAATGGACGTTCTGGGGGTGTCCTGTGGTGTCTGGTAACAGGATGTTGTTAATGTGGGGGGGGGGGGCTTTGGGTCCTATGAGTTCATCCTGCTGGTTGCTGAGTGTTATTGTTATGGGGTGGGTGTGCCTGGTCTGGTCTAGGTCGGTGCTAAGTAACATTCACACGAATGAATCCCAGGTCCAAAAGTTTCCCAGCAGAACACTTGAATTGTCACAAGATGTTATTTACTTCCGAGGAATGAAGGTTGTCCTTTATTTTCCATCAGGGTTCAAGAAAATGGTTTCTCAGAATTAGCAGCACTCTCCGTTCCTGTTTCTAACTCTTCTGTCTCTTCTTGTAATCCCTGAGAAACTGCAGGTTTATACTTTGTCGCCTGCAGATCTAACAGGTCACTGTAGCTGCTCCCTCTAGTTCTGTTGCTCCCTGCAATGTTTCAAACCGATCCACTGCCAAAATAAAACATGTCATTTCATTGTATGAAAGTTCTTTTTCCAGTTAAATATTTTTTTATTGTGAAGTGCGGGACAAACCAAGCAAATATGATCCAATTCTGATCTAACCCTGTGGATTCTGTAATTAACTAGTTTAAATATTGCCACCGAAGTGTTTAATGAAGTAGAAAAAATGTGATTTTGAGTACATTAAAAGAGGCAAATTTAAATCTTGTTCTTCTTCGTCTCGTGAACGGATTCACTTTTTTCAGCTGCTTTCTTCGCTCTTCGTCCGCGGAGGCATTCGTCTCCTGTTTGCTGTTATTTCAGGTTTCTTAATTCGATACGTCTTCCCCGTGTGCATTTCTTGACACATATTTATCTTCAGGTAATTTATGCCACGGTTTAACCTAGTTTTCCGTTTCCCATGTTAGCTTTACTGTTCCTCACAATTAGCATCCAACACTAACTGGCTGTTAGTTAGCAATTAGCGTCCTCTCCCGCAGTAAAGCACTTCAGTTATAACTGCCGGTCTCTCCCCTCTCTCCCCACAGAAAAATACTTCAACACATCAAAGCGATTCAATTAGATGCCCACAAAACACAAAACAGAGATTAGAATGTTAAGCAAATGAGGACGCAATAAGCAACTACGTTCATCTCGATCAGATAATTGGATTTATTATGGATTTGAATAAAAATCTACCAGTAGAGGGTGCAGACTACGAAATTTAACCTCCTGAGATGCGAGCATTTGTCTGGAATACATCTTAATTTCTTTAAAATAGGATTAAGATCATTTGGTATTTGGGATTAGTAGTATTTGGGCACTTGTGAATATGATAAATTTGCATGTTATATCAAACTAGAAAAGTTAATAAGCATAAATAAATAAGTGTATTGACCCTTCACTACCAGTACATGGCAGACAAAAGTGTCTCCTTATGAGGACAACAGGTCTAAATGAAGCAGAACCAGCTGCAACAAACCTAAAACCTAATGTCCTCATATGAGGACGCCGGGTCTCAGGAGGTTAAGTATATATATATATATGAGTATTTCAAACACAGTGCACTGCAGAATTATTATATTAAAGCAATGGTATTACAAAGAAATTTGACCAAATTTAAATTTACTTGGATTTGGTCTTTGTTAAATTTCTCAAAGTCAAAAAGACATTAAAATGAAAGTGTCTTAAAAAGTAAGTGACCGTAATTCATACAGTTGTTAAACAAGTTCACATAATGTTGATTAACTAATCAGAGCTAATCAGAGCCAGGTATTTCACCGTTACCAGAATTATAAATCTGCACGTATAGTCACGCTGATGCACCCGCGGTGACGGTTTCTATGTAAACCCAGAATGAGTGTTTGCCAGAGCTGAAGAACTGAAAAGGGAAGAAGCCCCTGGGATATAAGATGGAGAAGGATGCAGCAGCTAGGAGTGTGGAGGAGCCTGTAATGAGAGCTACAAGTGGTGTTTGGGTTCTATGAATATACCATCGCAGTTAGAAAGAATAACAGAGAAGCAGAAGATAGAACCAATGCTCCAGATAAAAAAGGGTTACGGTCTAAAAAAAGACTAAAAGTGACTAATGGTTTAGATAAACAGATTTGTTTGTGTGAAGAGAAGTGAAACTTCTGTAGACTTTAGTTCTAAGTAACAGTCTTATTTTAAAAGACTTCGTTACTCTAAATACCACATGAGTGAGGCCCCTTACAAGGACATAGACTTTAGATGGATTTATTTGTCCTCAAAGGAAATAGTTACAGTCTCAGTTGCACATAAGAAACACTCTTACAATAAAACAATAACAATAAAAGGATATACAGGTAAAAGGAAATATAGGTATAGTAATATAAATATAATTATATATTTATAATACAAATAAAATAGTACAAATATACAAGATTTGTATATGTACAAAGATCCATGGAGTAGCTTTAAGTTTTCAACTTTGAAGTGATTCCTTCTCCGAGAACCCTGGGTTTGCAAGTGCCATTCATGTATCAGCATAGGACAAAAAGACAAAAAGGTCATGTGCTAACAGTCTGCATTTTATGGCCTTATAATCTCAAAGGAGCGGGTTTGAATCCAAATCGGCTGACTGGGGCCTTTCTGTGTGGAGTTTGCATGTTCTCCCTGCGTCTGTGTGGGTTCTCTCCAGGTTTTCTCCAGGTTCTCTCCAGGTTTGTTCCAGCTTCCTCCAAAGACTTGCTCATTAGGTTCATTGGTGATTGTAAATTGGCCGTAGGTGTGAATATGAACGGTTGCCTGTCTCTCTCTGTGTTAACCTTGAGATGAACAGGTTTCACGCTCGTGTTGGCGATACCGATCTGATACCAATACTGTAACTTCACCCTAATATGTCTTGTATGCCTAAAAATGTAGTGTATTTCAAATCATAGCTTCATAAAGCATACGTCAGTAATTTCACAAGGTTTGTTGTGTTGCCACATCTCAATAGTTTAGTTACTTTCCACTGTGACACTACGATGACGATATTTTGATTTGAGAATTGATTTTAGAGCACAAAGACCTGGTATTGGAAGTGTCGATATTTCAGTATCGATCTGCACATCACGACCCCTCACCCAGTGACAGCTGTGATAGGCTCAAGCCTCCTGTGTGCCTCTAGAGGACAAGCGCTTACAGAAAATTAATGAATGAATCTCAAAAGAATTAAAGAAAAGCATTAACACTTTTCCATGACATGCAAAAATGTTCCCGCAGCAGCGTGGAACATTGAAATTGTTTAGTATTCTGCTGAAATTGAAAGGGACTGATTCGTTTTTGCGTAAAAATGGTCCGACTTCAGCAATTTCACACATTTTTTTTCTTCTATTTAGATTTGAAAGAAAGAAAAGACAAAAGCGCATCGACGCAGCTGAAACGAGTCGCCGCCGTTCTCAGACACCACTGCTTTTATGTGCGCTCCACTCATTACCACCAGAACCAATCCAGATCTCCTGAGTGATTTCCGACTCCCGCTTTCAAGGTTCAAATGTTCACTGTGAAGAGAAACGTAGGAGAAGCATAATAAATAATATCAAATAAATAACCTGCCAGAAAACAGGCAAAACTGATAAGAGATGTGGAATTAGTGTGAAAAGTTAAAGTTACGGGTAATAACAATGTTTAAAGACTTCCTGAGAAGAAAATGTCAACAGATTCACAGCCCCGGGCTAGAAACTCCAGATCAAGAGCCAATGTCTTTTTATCTCCTAGCGCAAAACTCACACACCGAAGCCGCAGTTGGCAGTTGTATAGCAATTAGAGCGAGGATAAATCAATACCTCCCGGAATATGACACAGTGAAAAGGTTTCCTTTCACACAAGCCATGAAGTATTAAGGTGGTTCAAAATATATATAGATATAGTAATTGAAGATGGGAAAGAGAGGAAAACTCTGGCTTGATTATTATTCTGTAGCCGCCACAGACCTAGTGATCAGTGTCAGGGACTGTTTACGTAGCGAGATGGGAAATAAAAATGCGTGAATATATCTGATCCGCCAGACTGGGATACTTATCTTGTGTCAAAACACTATGTGCCTTTTAAAAAAGTATTCGATCGTGACGACTGTCGGACTCAGACCCTGGGACTTATCCTTGATTTCACCCCTTGTGACAGTTTAGTCTGGTCCTGCCTTTCGCTCTGTGCTGAGGTTTGGCTCAGATTGTCTGCTGACATGAGGGGGTTTACAGCCCATCTTTTTCATAACAACCAATGGGAGATGTCTCGAAGGACACGGAGCAGCTGATGGTGTTGTCAAACAACGGTAAACATTCTAGCCCCCCAGGCTAACGTTAACCAGCGTGCTACTGTTGACAGATATGAAAACCGACAGTTAAAATCTCACCTCCAGTTGTGACTCAAGAATAGACGCCAAGTATGGACTCGGTCTCCCCAAACCTTTAGACTCCTGCTGTATGTTTTTTTGTCTCACTGCAAAGAATTGCATTTATTTTTATTTTTCTTCCTTCTGTTTAATTGGGAACTTACAACTTGCAGGTGCAAGTCATGTAGTCTGTGTGCAAGTGTTAAATCAAAGAGAAGAACATTTGTGTAGTTTCTCTTAAATATTGGTTTCAAAATTAAAATAGTTTTAGTTTCCTCTCCTTAATAAGACCTTGGATTTATTCATAGTGGCCTGGTGGATTCTGTGGTTAACAACGTTTTAAGTTTATCTGAATAATGACACTAGGTCAGCGCCAGCACCTCCCAACGAGAAGGTGTCGGCTCATCCCTGTGATAGACTGGGAACCAGTCCAGGGTGCATCTCGACCAGTGACAGCTGGAGCAGTGTCCAGCCCTCCCTGGGACCCTCCAGAGGATACGCAGTTACAGATGATGAATGAATGTACACTGACCAAGCATAACATTATGACCTCCTCCTTAATATTGTGTAGGTCTCCCTTGTGCCTCCAGAGCAGTTGTGAGTCATCAGAGAATGGACATGGACCTTCTGAGGGCGTCCTGTGGTGTCTGGTGACAGGAGGTTGTTAGTGGGGGGTCTTTGTGTCCTATGGGTTGAGGGGAGGGGCCTCTATAGTGGATCATCCTACAGATGCTTGATCGGTTTGGGATCTAGTTAATTTGGAGGCCAGGTCAACACCTTGTGCTGTTCTTCATGTTTTTTTGAGTTGTTTCTTAATAGTTTTTGTGTGTGTGCCTGCAGAACATTGGTTTTAATGTTGTGGCTGATCCATGTGTGTTAAATCTGATTCTATTCAACTCATCTCTGCACTGCAACAAAATGTTCTTCTGCAGATTCTCACAGTGATAAAATATCTGAACTTCGGAGTAACTGCAGTATCTGACAAAATAAATTTACACAAAATCCCAATCCCAATTGTGCAAAGTTGCATGAGGTATTGAAGACAAAAAATATTTGAAGCCACTACTCACTGAAAAATTATCCTTCATGTATCCTTCAATTGTCCTTCATGTTTTTCAGTGTTTTTATGTGAGTGTCTGTGTCAGGCTGCTGCCATCGCGGAGTGTCATTGCTATGGGGTGGGGGGGGGGTCCCTGGTCTGGTCTAGGTTGGTGTTAAATGTGTAAGTAACGTCCACATGAATGAATGTCAGGTCCAATAGTTGCTCAGCAAAACACTTCTACTGGTCATAATGTTGTGGCTGATCGGTGTAACAGCAGACTCACATGCCTGGAACAGGAGCAAAACCTGATAATAACTGATTTACATAACCGCAAAGCACAAGTGTTACTAGATGACAAAACATGCAAATTTAAAATGCATTGATTACTCTGAGTAATCAGCAGAAATCTACTTTCATTTACACTTTAAACTATTAAAGCGAGTTCACGAAGGTGTTGGAGTTCTGTTGCCCTTTGTTTAAGTTGGTCGTCCGTCCCAGCAGGTGCCGACTGCTTCAATTAAACCAACACCTGCTGTGATATACTATATGAGCTCCGGGCTCGCTTTTGGCAGCCAAATTGCTTTTTAACTCCTCCCGACAAAAACAAACAGACAGAAACACAGGCATAGCTACAGAATTTGAGAGTAAACAAAGAGCCAGAAATAATTTAAATCGGAGCGTTCGGTGGAGGAGCAGTACTGTCGGAGCCTTCCCACTTTTAAATTAATTAAAATGGGAGAACGTTGTTCATTTGTTGGTCCTCATTTTCATAATATGAACTTCGCTTTAAAACGTGCACAAACACTAATTAACCTTGCACATTTTTTTTTTTGTAATTCTCGTAATTAGTTGGTTTTTGCTCGACTGCACTGATTCGCTCAGTTTAATTAACCGGGTATTAATATGAACAGAGAAGTTTTATTTTAAGGTAAAGAATGTTTTCAGAGGAAAAGGTGAATCTAAACCTACTGCAAGCGCTTGTTTTATTTAATAAAGAAAAATCTAGCCTACTAAAAGTGAAAACTAAACAAATATGTTGAATAATATATAAGAATATGTTCTTACAGAACCAAGTATTTTTATTGTTACTGTCACAGACACACAACAACCTCTTGGCCAAGCAAACTCTAAACCAGCCACTTGACCCAAGCGTAATTTAAAGCATAATTTACAGAACATTAATAAATTCACTATTTCGATAGCACTAAGTTAAATCAGTAACATTAAATTCACACTTTTTTCTTTCCCTATAAGCCGAGCGGGTTTGGTGGGGAGCAAAACAGAAGTAAGCAGAGTAAATTTTGTGCTTAATGTTCATTTATCGAGCTGTAATAATGGTGTTTATTAACATTTTTGTTGGTAACAGCTTGAACTTCTTAACTTTCATTTTGAGTTTATTTTTTTTTTGTACTGTCAGCAAATTCCAAGTGTAGAGACAAACAAACAATGAACTGATCAGACCAACAACAAGTGTGGTTTTTCAAAAGAAATCTCCTTCCTCTTTCATCCGAAAACCATTAAAAACACACTAGAGAGCCACGCTGGTTGATTCATGTGTTCCTCGACTACCCTCACACTAATCTGCTGCCCCTAAAATAGCCCCCAACACTTGCCTGAGTTCCTTCTATTTGAATAATGTTTGATAGAACTACAGCGTCCTGCTGTTGTAGGAAATTACTGAGGCCTTCTCTTAAAAACCAATGAATGAAATGAGAGCAGTGAGTGTGAGTGTCACAGACAGGGCGAGAAAACGCGTGAAACGTGATATGCAGCAGAACCAATCCTCATTTGCAAAACCAATTTACATCCCGGGAACGCATCTGAGCTTTTACAAGTCCGTCTTATTAAAACATGTGAAATAACCCCATTCCGCTGCATCGGGATATCGTCGCCGTGATCAACAACTCGGCCGCAGTTCATTATCTGGACGGAAGCTCGGCGTCGAGGAGACGTCCGCTGAACACGTTCGGGCATGTCGTCCACGTGTCGTCCTCTGTTGACTCGCGTTGTGTGTTTTTAATCATTTTTGACTGTGGCACAACTGGGAATCTGGCTTTACTGAAAACACTTGTTGGACAAAGGGCTTTTTTTTTCTTTTGATTTGTTAGCGATAACGAAGTGTATCCTAAACACGCAGCATTTTTGACAAATTACACGATAAATTTTACAGGTATCTGCTAATATTAAAACCCCTGAATGACATCATTCTATACAATGATGTTTTGAAGCTGATGTTTCTTCTGAGCTGAGTGAAAGATGTGCCTTCAACCTCTGCAAACAGTTTTTATACAGAGGTGAGATGTGCGGCAAAGGTCTGAAAATAATGATCACCCTCTCAATATAGGCCACATTAGCATCACATTAACCTTTGAGAAATGTGTGTGTGTGTGTGTGTGTGTGCGTGACGAGGTTTAGAGGAGAAAAGGGTCAAATTCTCAAATTCCTTTTCTACTCCTTTGTTTATCTCTTTCTCTCCTCCTCTTCTTCCCTCTTATTCCCGTATATCTTTATAATTCATTTATTCATCGTATTCATCTTCTAGTAACACCAAATAAAAGCGGCAGGTGGCTGTTTTTGCAAACCTTTACAACTCCTAATACGCATTTCTTTTTCTCCACACAGTCTGACACATATAATAACTTGAACACATTCTTCTCAATTTATGAATATGCTGCTCAGTTCCTCGAGCTGCTTTCAAGTAATGCTCTCCTCGGCCGGGTACGTCCGAAGAATCAAGAAAACGTTAGAACATTTTATAAAATAAAAGTGTCTTTGGCTGTATTTGTGTTGTTGTTTTGCCACAGTAGTTTAAAACTGATTATTGACCCTAAGCTTAAGTTATAAGTCACATTTTTAAGTTTTCTTTTAAGGCAGCTGTAGAGTAGTGGTTAGAGAAGTAGCTGTGGGGTTCGCCTCCATCTGATCTCTATAACTGAAGTGCTTTTGAGGAAGTACTTATCCCCCAATTTGCTCCTCAGGTGCAGGACATCAATATCCCCATCTGGGATCAATACAGAATAATTTATTATCATCATTATTACTATTATTAGACCATAATTTGTTCTTCTCCTGCATGCTCAGCTGACCTTAGGGGAACTAAACTAGACTAACCTCCTGAGACCCAAGCATTTGTTTGGAATGCATCTTAATTTCTTAAGATAAGATTAGGATCTTTAGGTTTTTAGGATATAAAAGTATAAAAAAAATAAGCATCTTCTTTGAATTGGAAGTAGGGACACAGGGATTATTTCACTGTACATTACAATCTAAGTCACCAGTGTGAACCAAAATATAAAACTTTTCTTTTTAATGCAAAAGCAAAATTGCAAATGATGAAATCCCAACGTCCTCACACGTGTACTTGTGAATTTGTTAAAATTTCATGTCATATCAAACTACAAAAGTTAATAAGCATTTCAACAAGTGTACTGACCCTTCAGTGTCTCCTTATGAGGACAACAGGTCTAAATGAAGCAGAATAAGCTGCAGCAAACCTAAAACATGATGTCCCCACATGAGGACGTCGGGTCTCAGGAGGCTAAAAGGAGAATCACAATTGGACAGTGTGCATGTACTGATTTGATAGGAACACAGCTGCAACAGGGCATTAATGCTACTACATGTTTTTTGGGTATCTAAATTTGATGCTCTACCAAAATGTCTTTAAAAACAAAGTAACACATATTCTGTGGATTACAAAGAAAGTAAGCACCGAAAATAAGGTGCAAAAATTATTTTGTTGCTGCTGCTTCTTCCTTCGTCTCACTTCTCTCCCCTTGAAATGTCCAGAGAGTGATTACAACTCTCCTCTCTCCATCAAACTCAGACTAAAGTCATATTTTCGAGCACACACATGCTCAGAGGGGGATGTCAGTATTTTTCTTGTGGTGCAATGAGCCGTCCTTGTGCGTCTGACTGACAGCTTCCTCACTGTCAGTAGATGTAGGATTTATGCAGCACGGTAGCTGACCAAAGGCACTGCAATGTACCATATACTGTATATTTATGTGTGTTTGCTAGTGTATGTAGCATTTCTCACATCGTGCTTTCATGGGCCACTTTGGGCTGACCTGAATACAACCAGCCATGGAGGCAGAGCCCAGCAGGTGAAGGATTACACAACAATATCACCATGTTTATTTATGCTTTCAGGACAATTTGACTTTCTAGTTTTAGAAATGTAACTTGAATATTTATTGTGTCTACTTTATCTAGTGTGTAGTCTGCATTTTGTTTAACAGGATTTTATGGTTTATGAAAATAGTGGAGATGTATAAAAGGCACCATATACAGTAGATGCAGTCATTCCATATTTTGTGCATACTTAAACATTTTACCATGCTTAACGTTTATTGAGTACATATCCACAAACCCAATAAAACATTACAACTTTTCAGGGCTACTGCCTCTCCTTCATTATTTCTCTTAATTTTATGGCCTAGTTAGTGACACTTGTTGTATGGTGGATAAATCTAAAAAGATGAGGAGCTTCAGTCAAGTTTACCTGGGGCTTGTCTTTCTTATTTATTTATTTTCCAACCTGCAGCTGCAGATTAGAGAGGTTATCTACCTTTATAATATTAGATACACACATTTAACATTTATTATGCCTCTTATCTTTAAAATTTAAACTATGCACTAATGACCTTTTTGCATCTTAAATGCTCAACATATTCTCTTGACTCTGGTGTGGCATGATTAGAGACACCTACCTTATATATCACTGTGTCCAAGGAGACTAAGATATGTAGCTACAACCTATAAAATACCATTAGTGTTGCTTAATATTAGGGTATCTTTTCATAAAATACCTGGTTTCTCACATATTCAAATTTTAAGCTACATTATTTTACCACAATATCCAGAATCAGATGATGAAATCCCATTTCACAAGAAATCTATTGGTCTCTCTCTTATATAAAGTACCATTTTCTCTACTGGATCCTAATTCCTTCTTAAAATTCCATGCACAGCTTGGAATATTCCATGAAATATTCCCCAATACATCAGACTTAATGATGCAGATGTGTGTGGAAAGCTGCTGTTTACAGATCTGGTGAAACTGTGAAGATTTGAATCGGATGATTTATGATGGTGTCCCTCAAAGCTCAATATTAGGCCTCTTTTTAATTAACATACTGTACATATAATTTTCTCCATCTTATCTATAATCAAGGGTTTCTCAAGATCACAGTTGCTTTCAATCACCTGATTTAGTAATTTGCACCGAAAAAGATAAGCATTTTGTAAGAATAAAAAATCCTTGAAGTGAATCTCATCAGAACAAATTAATTGAAAATCTTTAGGTATTTGGATCGAATGCAGACAATCTTACAAAACTCGTATCTAGCTCTGAAAAGTATTTGCCGTGATCCTTAAGGCAAACTTGATTCACCTTCGGAAATCTAAAAAAATAATGTTACATAACCCACTATAGCCTACTGTCTTCATCGGAATACGAAGATATCTTTGATTCTCAAGCTGCTGCTCCCCTCCAAATCCTGCAGAAAGCACTCACCACTGTTCATGTATTCATGTATTCATCTAAGTAGCCGAGCAATTTAACAACCCCAGTTGTAATATCACATGTCACAGAATATGCTGCCTCCTCTCTGACACTTCTACTATAGGACTTTTATCTTTAGTGTGGGAATGTGTGACGGTTGTTTTTAATGTTGTGATCCTGTTCTGTGACATTTGCGCTGACGTCTCTCTCGGAGAGAAGATTCGTTTTCAAGAACACAAACGTATAGAAAAACAGCTCACTGCAGAGCTCAGCTGCAGCGAGGTCCGATCGCTCCAACGCTCGATTCAAGGAGATTTTAAAAAATATGTGCGAGTGTGTGTGTGTATCCATCTTCTCTTCCTTCTCCTCCCTCCCAGTTATAAGCCCAGTGCTGAGCCACTAATGGAGGACAAGCCTGTTAGAGCAACACGCCACGCTATCCCGGCAACACACCAGGGACACATGCGCACGCACACACACACAATTACACACACACACACACTGAAATACTATCTCACACACACTGGAGACAGACTGCACACACATATTCACACAAAAAAAGAAAGATAACACACAGAAATCCACCAAAATACAGAAATAAATACTCAAGCACACAACAAACGCTCACTTCCACAATAGGCAACACACACACACGCTACACGCAACCTCACACACATCCCAGCAGAGTACACCGCCATAGCAACAGCCTCCAAACAGCTAATCTATTCAGTGATGCAGCAACCGTCTCTCAGTGTGAGCGCCGCATCCACAATTGTACCTTCATTTGTTTGTCAGTCGTTTGGAAGTTGACGGGAAAACACAACACGCACAACCCACAGCGGCAGCTCTACGGCGGACCTCAGCACCGCTTCTCAGACGTCACGCAACATAGCTATGTCCTTTGAACAAAATACTCACAGGAAAAGCACTGTTAAGTGCCGCACTAGAGACTCCAACGGCATCCAGGGCCATTTTAGAAGCTGTCAGGATTTGGAAGTTTGTTGGTTTTGGTCACCAAAACTCTTAACTCTACCTTCAGTGGGAGTGCCTCACCGTGAGATCACTACGTCTCATGATTGCCCCAAACTGAAGTGTATAGGGGACAATTTTCTACCCACTGAGACAGTACTCTCTCTAATGGACTCACTGCTGACGGTGTGCGGTGCAGGCGGTTGGGCTTTTCTTTCTCTTTTCAAACTCAGAACACATTATCTCAAAGCTATCCCTCCATACCGAGCAGATGGAACTCAGGTTGCATCAAATATACGGAGGTACTCATGATTTTTGTGCACGATTAAGTTTAATGTGTGAATATCTTATTCTGGTGACCGATGGCTTCCTTTACTGGTTAAAATACACCTATCGGACATTACATTATGACCACCATATTGTGTAGGTCTCCCTTGTGAGTCATCAGAGAATGGACATGGGCCTTCTGATGGTGTCCTGAGGTGTCTGGTAACAGGATGTTGTTAGTGGGGGCCTTTGGGTGCTATGGGTTGAGGGGAGAGGCCTCTGTGGATCATCCCACTGATATTTTGTCCTTCTGGTGTTGGTGAACATCTGATTCATACAAGTCCACTTGCCCTTGTTTTAATTATTTTCATATGCATATTATGATCTAGTATAAACATAGCAACGACGCAGACGACTGCATGGAGCCTTTTCAGAGCCTTGTGCCATAACTGACGTACGCTTCCCCAGAAAAGTAACTATGTACCAATAATTGTTTGTTTTGGATCAAGAAAGGATCAGTGAGGTTTTGAGATACAGACGCTCATACGACTCGTGTTTGTTGAAATTTTGCCGACATTCGCCCGAAATTTTTCAGTTTTAGTTTAAGTCACCACTGTTGACAGGGAAGCAGAAGCAAAAATAAGGGCAAAAAATGGCAAAAAAGACGTTACGGTGGCATTGTTACAGAGCGAACCAGACTGACGAGCGCACAAGTATAAATGGCTCCCACTGGCGTTGGCTAAGGGTCTAGGCTACAGCCTCAAGGTCCTGCACTACGCCGAGACTTAAGACTTAAGGGCTGCACACCAAGCCAACATTAAGAAACTATGTCCTATGAAAGAAGTTGTACTTGATCACATCTCCAAGACTACAGCCAATGCTCTGTACCAGTATGAGAAACTGTGAACTCTGAAAATGTGAATTCAGAGGAGCACTTAGCAGGGAGCATCGATGCCCTGCCATTATCATCTGGTGCCATTAACCAGTTTCCGGCTGTTACAGAAACAAGTCCGGCTGGTTTCTGATTGTTTTCCATCCACAGAGTTTCCTATTTAAACCTCAACTTCCCCAACATAACTTAAGAAGCTATTCAGATGAGCCGCGAAAGATCTCCAAGAAAAAGTCCAGTTGCCTTCTTTAAAAGGCTTTTGGATTCTATAGTTTATTTATGAGCCTTTTCTGGGCCCTTTAGACTTTGTCATTTTCTTAACTATCATCCCTTCTTGTTTGTCTGATTTCTAGTGGTTTACTAAGACAATCAGCCAATCAGAGAGATCACATCGATGCCATCAGCTCAACATCCTGAACCTGCTGGACAGAATACAGACAAAACAATTGCCGTGGACTCAGGGTAGGTCTGAATATCTACTTGGTGTGTCAGGGCTTGTGTAATAAAAAAAAAAAAAGCTGGGAGGAAAATGTAGCCTCTATTGGTGGTTTGAAACAAAAAAGTAGTTCTTTACATTTTTCCTGAAGCTTTACCAGAAATGATTCCTGCCAATAAGACACTTTTCTGGACCTCAGGGATTCGCCATAGTTTTATCACTCGGATGTGGGGAAATGAGATGGTAAAAGCTGGTTGAGACAGAAGAGAGTAGGAAGGAAGAAAAAGAACAGAGGACGGGTAAAATGGAAGGAGGATTTCAGAGACACAGCCATGTGTTAACGGGAGCCAAGCATGGCAAATTGGACTGAATTTTCCGCCTGTGCGATTTCAATACACAAACCCAGGCGTACATAACCATGCTTAATAAGTGCCGGGCTAATGCATTGTATAATCTTCTCTAAATTAATATGTTAGACACAATTGCCTGGTAATTAATTCCTGTCACAGCATATCCAAATGAGAAGGTTTATTCAGATCTGTCAATCATAAACCCTGGAGCCCGAGGCAGATTATTGCTCAGTGTGATGTGGCGTTGTAAGGATGATGATGTGGTTATGTGCGGTGGTATATGTCTGCTATGTATAAACATCCATTACCCGGGCCTTTAAAGACCCCATGAAGAGGGCTGGTCATCAAATGAAGGTCATTGTGATGACGGGACGGGGGGAGAAAGGCAGCAGCCTTTTGTTTTATGGCTTCATAAAGAACATAATGTCTCCACGGGCTCCTCAACCACCCAACATCCACCAACCATTCACTTTCATGGCTTTTCCTTTCCCACAGTTGTCTTTCTCCCTTATTGTTTCCAAAGATTCCCATTAGATGAATCTGTGGCTACAGTCTACACAATGACAAACAATAAGACCCACAAATCTCTTTCTCTTAAACTATTGCGCCCAGAAGCAGCAACTAGTGAATAATAGGTGAGTGAATGCAGGGTACGCATACTATGATGTTTAGGTTTTTAAGATTTTGGGAGATGTCTGAAGCTTGCCAACCCAAATATATATACAAGTTTTGAATATATTCCATGCATATTCCCTTAAAATATTATTATAAATGGACTTTTTAAGGGTTATTAATGCGCCTCATCAACCTGAACGTGATATTAAGGCTAAAACTTTTATGTTAGCTGTAAGCTAGCCAATGCAAACCCATATACACAATGATTTCTGTGTGTGCGTGTGTGTGCGTGTGTGTGTGTGTGTGGATTCTTACCTGTGGATTGGTCTGAGGTTTTAAAACAAAGGACAAATTGATTAGTAAAAAGACTGGAACCACCACAGAAAGCTTTATATATTTAAGCCCTATATATTTATCACAGCGCTCAATTTAACCTTACTTTTAGCTTCCTTATGGCAGTGCTCCGTGTTTACATCACATCCATACATCTTTGATCGATTTCTTTCTTAAACTTTAATTCTTCCTATGAGATGAGAGTTTTCCTTTTTATCAGCACAATCAGAAGCTTTTCTAGGACTTTTTTTTGGATTCATCGCTCCCAACTTCAAGAGAGTTTGAATTCATAGAACCTTGGTTACATCTGTAACTCTTCTTTCTCCACCATGACAGACCTGCAGTGCAGCTTTTAAAGTGCATGACCAGTTTTATAACATAGCAATGTCCATATGTAATTTGGGGTTTTGACTGTTAGATCCAGGACCCAGAAAAAGAGAGAATTATTACAAGGCTGAACAGGATTTGAGTGGATTCATTGACCAACTTCAGAACTGTCTAATTGATTATGAATGTAGTTGTTATTTTTTGTCCCGTTTAACAGTGACTGAACCAAATTTGGGAAACAGACTTCTAGCTCCTCCTGCTGTGCCTGTTTCACAGAAACACACACTATATCACCTCTCAACAGTTTGCACATGCCTGGTGT